>NC_088243.1:13139443-13154443 GCF_036934945.1 Oncorhynchus masou masou | reverse complement strand
TTGGGTTACGAACCTCTGCTTGTCCCTGATTGACTCTGCCTTGGGTTACGAACCTCTGCCTGTCCCTGATTGACTCTGGGTTACGAACCTCTGCCTGTCCCTGATTGACTCTGCCTTGGGTTACGAACCTCTGCCTGTCCCTGATTGACTCTGCCTTGGGTTACGAACCTCTGCCTGTCCCTGATTGACTCTGCCTTGGGTTACGAACCTCTGCCTGTCCCTGATTGACTCTGCCTTGGGTTACGAACCTCTGCCTGTCCCTGATTGACTCTGGGTTACGAACCTCTGCCTGTCCCTGATTGACTCTGCCTTGGGTTACGAACCTCTGCCTGTCCCTGATTGACTCTGGGTTACGAACCTCTGCCTGTCCCTGATTGACTCTGCCTTGGGTTACGAACCTCTGCCTGTCCCTGATTGACTCTGCCTTGGGTTACGAACCTCTGCCTGTCCCTGATTGACTCTGCCTTGGGTTACGAACCTCTGCCTGTCCCTGATTGACTCTGGGTTACGAACCTCTGCCTGTCCCTGATTGACTCTGGGTTACGAACCTCTGCCTGTCCCTGATTGACTCTGGGTTACGAACCTCTGCCTGTCCCTGATTGACTCTGCCTTGGGTTACGAACCTCTGCCTGCCCTTTGACTGCCCCTTTGTTATAATAACTATTCTGAGAACCAAACTATCTGCTTCCTGCATCATGGTCATATCCTGAGTCATGAGAATAGTAGTGCACTACATTATAATTAGATGGTTCATGTTGTGAGCTGTGTACAACAACTCTGGAGGCAAGTCAGAGTAATAATCCAACAACAAGCTGTTGTTGCAGCATGAATCACAACCCTAATAGCAAAGGTGTGATAGATGAAGGAACGAAAGTACTAAAACTGTTACTAGGTGAAAATGGTAGAATGGTGAAATGTCTCACCACCAGCCCTACTTATACACTGAGTGTACAAAACATTAAGAACACCTGCTATTTCCATGACATAGACAGACCAGGTGAATCGAGGTGAAAGCTATGATCCCTTATTGATGTCACTTGTTACATCTACTTCAATCAAATCAAATCAAAATCAAATCACATTTTATTGGTCACATACACATGATTAGCAGATGTTAATGTGAGTGTAGCGAAATGCTTATGCTTCTAGTTCCGACAGTGCAGTAATATCTAACAAGTAATCTAACAATTTCACAACAGCTAACTTATACACACAAGTGTAAAGGAATGAATAAGAATATGTACATATGAATATATGGATGAGCGATGGTCGAATGGCATAGGCAAGATGCAGTAGAGTACAGTATATACATATGAGATGAGTAGGGTATCTAAACATTATATAAAGTGGCATTGTTTAAGTGATTAGTGATACATTTATTCCATCCCATTATGAATTATTAAAGTGGCTGGAGATTTGAGTCAGTATTTTGCCTGCAGCCACTCAATGTTAGTGGTGGCTGTTTAACAGTCTGATGGCCTTGAGATAGAAACTGTTTTTCAGTCTCTCGGTCCCAGCTTTGATGCACCTGTACTGACCTCGCCTTCTGGATGATAGAGGGGTGAACAGGCAGTGGCTCAGGTGGTTGTTGTCCTTGATGATCTTTTTGGCCTTCCTGTGACATCGGGTGGTGTAGGTGTCCTGGAGGGCAGGGAGTTTGCCCCCGGTGATGTGTTGTGCTGACCTCGCTACCCTCTGGAGAGCCTTATGGTTGTGGGTGGAGCAGTTGCCGTACCAGGCGGAGATACAGCCCGACAAGATGCTCTTGATTGTGCATCTGTAAAAGTTTGTGTTTTTGGTGACAAGCCAAATTTCTTCAGCCTCCTGAGGTAGAAGAGGCGCTGTTGCGCCTTCTTCACAACGCTATCTGTGTGAAGTTTGTACCATGATGTGTATGCCGAGGAACTTAAAACTTTCCACCTTCTCCACTACTGTCCCGTCGACGTGGATAGGGGGCTGCTCCCTCTGCTGTTTCCTGAAGTCCACGACCATCTCCTTTGTTTTAACATTGAGTATGAGGTTATTTTCCTGACACCACACTCCGAGGGCCCTCACTTCCTCCCTGTAGGCCGTCTCGTCGTTGCTGGTAATCAAGCCTACCACTCTAGTGTCGTCTGCAAACTTGATGATTGAGTTGGAGGCGTGCATGGCCACGCAGTCATGGGTGAACAGGGAGTACAGGAGAGGGCTGAGAAAGCACCCTTGTGGGGCCCCAGTGTTTCCTACCCTCACACCCTGGGGGTGTCTCATCAGAAAGTCCAGGACCCAGTTGCACAGGGCGGGGTCGGGACCCAGGGTCTCGAGCTTAATGACAAGTTTGGAGGGTACTATGGTGTTAAATGCTGAGCTGTAGTCGATGAACAGCATTCTTACATAGGTATTCCTCTTGTCCAGATGGGTTAGGGCAGTGTGCAGTGTGGTTGCGATTGCATCGTCTGTGGACCTATTTGGGCGGTAAGCAAATTGGAGTGGGTCTAGGGTGTCAGGTAGGGTGGAGGTGATATGGCCCTTGACTCAAAGCACTTCATGATTACAGAAGTGAGTGCTACGGGGCGGTAGTCGTTTGACTCAGTTACCTTAGCTTTCTTGGGAACAGGAACCATGGTGGCCCCCTTGAAGCATGTGGGGACAGCAGACTGGGATAGGGATTGATTGAATATGTCCGTAAACACACCAGCCAGCTGATCTGCACATGCTCTGAGGTCGCGGCTAAGGATGCTGTCTGGGCCGACAGCCTTGCGAGGGTTAACACATTTAAATGTTTTACTCACGTTGGCTGTGGTGAAGGAGAGGCCGCAGGTTTTGGTAGCGGGCCGTGTCAGTGGCACTGTATTGTCCTCAAAACGGGCAAAGAAGTAGTTTATTTTGTCTCGGAGCAAGACATCCTGGTCCGCAACGGGGCTGGTTTTCATTTTGTAATCCGTGATTGACTGTAGACCCTGCCACATACGTCTCGTGTCTGAGCCGTTGAATTGCGACTCTACTTTGTCTCTATACTGACGCTTAGCTTGTTTGATTAAATAATAATTTTTTAAGCCATGAGACAATTGAGACATGGATTGTGTATGTGTGCCATTCATAGGGTGAATTGGCAAGACCAAATATTTAAGTGACTTTGAACATGGTATGGTAGTAGGTGCCAGGCACACCGGTTTGTGTCAAGAGCTGCAACGCTGCTGAGTTTTTCATGCTCACCCGTTTCCCGTGTGTATCTAGAATGGTCCACCACCCAAAGGACATCCAGCCAACTTAACACAACTGTGGGAAGCATTGGAGTCAACAGGGGCGAGCATCCCTGTGGAACGCTTTCAACACCTTGTAGAGTCCATGTCCTGACAGACTGAGGCTGTTCTGAAGGCAAAAGGGGATACATGTAATTATTAGGAAGATGTTCCTAATGTTTTGTGCACTCAGTGTATACTGTAGACCCATACTGGATAATATACAGAAATGCAGATGAGTCTTCAAAGTGGAAATCTCATATAAGGCGTTTATATTGTGTTTAGAGTGAGGTGGTGTGTGGCGCAACACACATCTGTTTGGTTTACTTGCTAAGAAGCCTACTGTTCTACCATCAATGTCTATTGCCATCCTATGTGCTATGGCATTGTTCTAGTGACAGAGCGTCAGAGCCAACTGCGCTGTTGAGTAAGAAAGAGCTTGAGGCCCCCTGAACTCCACAACTCAGCAAGATTACAACAGAAGGTCGATTAAGGCTCAGAGGCTGTGCTTTTTAACTTAACTGTTTTATGGCAGGATATTTAAAAAAAATCCCCTCAGTAAAACAGACATTAACAGGGAAAACACAATACCATTGAAAAGAAAGGAAGTTTATTTTCTTTTCCTCCAGCGTCCCACAGAATTTGGTATCCGAGTCACGGAATTCACATAAAATAAGTGGACCTGGCCAATTCTAAAGGTTCTGTAATAAACACACACACACACACACACACACACACACACACACACACACACACACACACACACACACACACACACACACACACACACACACACACACACACACACACACACACACACACACACACACACACACACACACACATATAGTGTGTTGCATGTCACTCAGAGATTCCAGGCTCTGTAACTGTAGTGTCTGGTAACTGAAGTGCTGCTGTGATGTCACCGTGTGTTGTAGATGCACAGGAATGCAACCCTATGCTTCTCACTCTCTCCAGCCAACTCCTGAAGTGGTGGAACAAAGACTCATTACAGTACTGACTCTCCACAGTTGGATTTTTAAAACTTTTTCCACTTCACATGCATTAAATATAATGACTCAATTATGGGTACCATAATTTAGTCTTTTATGTATAATGTTGTCAGTTGGTCCAAGGATTGGCTAGGAGAAAATGAACTGTATGGTAACTTTCCCTCTGTACAGTATGAAATTGCAGTGACAGCGTATGGAACAGATGTATTTAATGACTGCAATACCAGGTGCTAGCAGCTACCATGTCACTTGGACATCCTACTTAAAATTGCAATGATGGTCCATTTCTATATAGAGGCTGCATTTCCCAGGAGGAATAATAATTATCTCTCCATCTGGCCTGAACTGTACATGCTTGGTGTTAAATCACGCTTTTCACAGAACACTGACTACACCACTTCCGCATCCCGTTCAAACCTCACGTTAAACAATAAATAATTGAGTGTCTTGTGGAATGTCAACTCAGAAAGTGCTTTGCTTGAACTTGGAACTATGAGATTATCTTTAATGTGTAGATTGTGTGTAAAGACAGACTGTCTTCAACAGTGATCCATTCATTCACTGTGGATTCTCCAGGCCCACGTTGGAGGGAGGAGTGTGTGTGCGTGCGTGCGTGTGTGTGTGTGCGCGTCTGTGTGTGTGGTTTCGCAAAGCTTGTGTTGCAGGGATGGATGAGAGTAATGACAGTTACAGTCAAAACTGGACCAGGTTTCAGTAATTGAATATGCATGGCAGTTTCAGATATTCCCACACCTCTCATCCCTCCGTTCCCTCCGTTACCTCCCTCCCTCCGTTCCCTCCCTCCCTCCCTCCGTTCCCTCCCTCCCTCCCTCCAGTAACAGGGCAGGCCTGGTGATGATTCTAGCTGTTAGATGCATCTAGATGGAGCACAACACTCTCATCCCTTCGTTCCCTCCCTCCCTCCATTCCCTCCCTCCATTCCCTCCCTCCGTCCCTCCGTTCCCTCCCTCACTCCGTTCCCTCCCTCCCTCCGTTCCCTCCGTTCCCTCCCTCCCTCCCTCCAGTAACAGGGCAGGCCTGGTGATGATTCTAGCTGTTAGATGCATCTAGATGGAGCACAACACTCTCATCCCTCCGTTCCCTCCTTCCCTCCCTCCGTTCCCTCCCTCCCTCCAGTAACAGGGCAGGCCTGGTGATGATTCTAGCTGTTAGATGCATCTAGATGGAGCACAACACTCTCATCCCTCCGTTCCCTCCCTCCCTCCATTCCCTCCCTCCCTCCCTCCGTTCCCTCCCTCCCTCCCTCCGTTCCCTCCCTCCCTCCGTTCCCTCCCTCCGTCCCTCCGTTCCCTCCCTCCCTCCCTCCGTTCCCTCCCTCCCTCCGTTCCCTCCCTCCGTCCCTCCGTTCCCTCCCTCCCTCCGTTCCCTCCCTCCCTCCCTCCAGTAACAGGGCAGACCTGGTGATGATTCTAGCTGTTAGATGCATCTAGATGGAGCACAACACTCTCATCCCTCCGTCCCTCCGTTCCCTCCCTCCCTCCCTCCGTTCCCTCCCTCCGACCCTCCGTTCCCTCCCTCCCTCCGTTCCCTCCCTCCCTCCCTCCCTCCAGTAACAGGGCAGACCTGGTGATGATTCTAGCTGTTAGATGCATCTAGATGGAGCACAACACTCTCATCCCTCCGTTCCATCCCTCCCTCCGTTCCCTCCCTCGTTCCCTCCCTCCCTCCGTTCCCTCCCTCCCTCCAGTAACAGGGCAGGCCTGGTGATGATTCTAGCTGTTAGATGCATCTAGATGGAGCACAACACTCTCATCCCTCCGTTCCCTCCTTCCCTCCCTCCGTTCCCTCCCTCCCTCCAGTAACAGGGCAGGCCTGGTGATGATTCTAGCTGTTAGATGCATCTAGATGGAGCACAACACTCTCATCCCTCCGTTCCCTCCCTCCCTCCGTCCCTCCGTTCCCTCCCTCACTCCGTTCCCTCCCTCCCTCCCTCTGTTCCCTCCCTCCCTCCAGTAACAGGGCAGGCCAGGTGATGATTCTAGCTGTTAGATGCATCTAGATGGAGCACAACACTCTCATCCCTCCGTTACCTCCCTCCCTCCCTCCGTTCCCTCCCTCCCTCCAGTAACAGAGCAGAACTGGTGATGATTCTAGCTGTTAGATGCATCTAGATGGAGCACAACACTCTCATCCCTCCGTTCCCTCCTTCCCTCCCTCCGTTCCCTCCCTCCCTCCAGTAACAGGGCAGGCCTGGTGATGATTCTAGCTGTTAGATGCATCTAGATGGAGCACAACACTCTCATCCCTCCGTTCCCTCCCTCCCTCCCTCCGTTCCCTCCCTCCCTCCAGTAACAGGGCAGGCCTGGTGATGATTCTAGCTGTTAGATGCATCTAGATGGAGCACCACACTCTTCAGCAGATGTGTATAAATAGGGCCTGTTGTTATTGCTAATAAGGATGAAGTATAGAGAAGACGACTGTCTCAGCTGCCATAAGCACTCTGTCAGGCAGCCAGCAGCACTCCTTAACTACTCCACTCTGAGGGATTCATCACTCTGTCAGGCAGCCAGCAGCACTCCTTAACTACTCCACTCTGAGGGATTCATCACTCTGTCAGGCAGCCAGCAGCACTCCTTAACTACTCCACTCTGAGGGATTCATCACTCTGTCAGGCAGCCAGCAGCACTCCTTAACTACTCCACTCTGAGGGATTCATCACTCTGTCAGGCAGCCAGCAGCACTCCTTAACTACTCCACTCTGAGGGATTCATCACTCTGTCAGGCAGCCAGCAGCACTCCTTAACTACTCCACTCTGAGGGATTCATCACTCTGTCAGGCAGCCAGCAGCACTCCTTAACTACTCCACTCTGAGGGATTCATCACTCTGTCAGGCAGCCAGCAGCACTCCTTAACTACTCCACTCTGAGGGATTCATCACTCTGTCAGGCAGCCAGCAGCACTCCTTAACTACTCCACTCTGAGGGATTCATCACTCTGTCAGGCAGCCAGCAGCACTCCTTAACTACTCCACTCTGAGGGATTCATCACTCTGTCAGGCAGCCAGCAGCACTCCTTAACTACTCCACTCTGAGGGATTCATCACTCTGTCAGGCAGCCAGCAGCACTCCTTAACTACTCCACTCTGAGGGATTCATCACTCTGTCAGGCAGCCAGCAGCACTCCTTAACTACTCCACTCTGAGGGATTCATCACTCTGTCAGGCAGCCAGCAGCACTCCTTAACTACTCCACTCTGAGGGGTTCATCACTCTGTCAGGCAGCCAGCAGCACTCCTTAACTACTCCGCTCTGAGGGATTCATCACTCTGTCAGGCAGCCAGCAGCACTCCTTAACTACTCCGCTCTGAGGGATTCATCACTCTGTCAGGCAGCCAGCAGCACTCCTTAACTACTCCGCTCTGAGGGATTCATCACTCTGTCAGGCAGCCAGCAGCACTCCTTAACTACTCCACTCTGAGGGATTCATCACTCTGTCAGGCAGCCAGCAGCACTCCTTAACTACTCCACTCTGAGGGGTTCATCACTCTGTCAGGCAGCCAGCAGCACTCCTTAACTACTCCACTCTGAGGGATTCATCACTCTGTCAGGCAGCCAGCAGCACTCCTTAACTACTCCACTCTGAGGGATTCATCACTCTGTCAGGCAGCCAGCAGCACTCCTTAACTACTCCACTCTGAGGGATTCATCACTCTGTCAGGCAGCCAGCAGCACTCCTTAACTACTCCACTCTGAGGGATTCATCACTCTGTCAGGCAGCCAGCAGCACTCCTTAACTACTCCACTCTGAGGGATTCATCACTCTGTCAGGCAGCCAGCAGCACTCCTTAACTACTCCACTAAGGGATTCATCACTCTGTCAGGCAGCCAGCAGCACTCCTTAACTACTCCACTCTGAGGGATTCATCACTCTGTCAGGCAGCCAGCAGCACTCCTTAACTACTCCACTCTGAGGGATTCATCACTCTGTCAGGCAGCCAGCAGCACTCCTTAACTACTCCACTCTGAGGGATTCATCACTCTGTCAGGCAGCCAGCAGCACTCCTTAACTACTCCACTCTGAGGGATTCATCACTCTGTCAGGCAGCCAGCAGCACTCCTTAACTACTCCACTCTGAGGGATTCATCACTCTGTCAGGCAGCCAGCAGCACTCCTTAACTACTCCACTCTGAGGGATTCATCACTCTGTCAGGCAGCCAGCAGCACTCCTTAACTACTCCACTCTGAGGGATTCATCACTCTGTCAGGCAGCCAGCAGCACTCCTTAACTACTCCACTCTGAGGGATTCATCACTCTGTCAGGCAGCCAGCAGCACTCCTTAACTACTCCACTCTGAGGGATTTATCACTCTGTCAGGCAGCCAGCAGCACTCCTTAACTACTCCACTCTGAGGGATTCATCACTCTGTCAGGCAGCCAGCAGCACTCCTTAACTACTCCACTCTGAGGGGTTCATCACTCTGTCAGGCAGCCAGCAGCACTCCTTAACTACTCCACTCTGAGGGATTCATCACTCTGTCAGGCAGCCAGCAGCACTCCTTAACTACTCCACTCTGAGGGATTCATCACTCTGTCAGGCAGCCAGCAGCACTCCTTAACTACTCCACTCTGAGGGATTCATCACTCTGTCAGGCAGCCAGCAGCACTCCTTAACTACTCCACTCTGAGGGATTCATCACTCTGTCAGGCAGCCAGCAGCACTCCTTAACTACTCCACTCTGAGGGATTCATCACTCTGTCAGGCAGCCAGCAGCACTCCTTAACTACTCCACTCTGAGGGGTTCATCACTCTGTCAGGCAGCCAGCAGCACTCCTTAACTACTCCACTCTGAGGGATTCATCACTCTGTCAGGCAGCCAGCAGCACTCCTTAACTACTCCACTCTGAGGGATTTATCACTCTGTCAGGCAGCCAGCAGCACTCCTTAACTACTCCACTCTGAGGGATTCATCACTCTGTCAGGCAGCCAGCAGCACTCCTTAACTACTCCACTCTGAGGGATTCATCACTCTGTCAGGCAGCCAGCAGCACTCCTTAACTACTCCACTCTGAGGGATTCATCACTCTGTCAGGCAGCCAGCAGCACTCCTTAACTACTCCACTCTGAGGGATTCATCACTCTGTCAGGCAGCCAGCAGCACTCCTTAACTACTCCACTCTGAGGGATTCATGAAATGGTACAAGGAGGAAGTCTGGCTCCAGGATGCAGCAGCATGATGATGATTGGTTGGCTGTAAGACTTCCTGTCTTCACCAGACTATAGCCTGGCTGACACTAGTCAAACTACACCAGCAAAACTATACAAACTCCACTCCAGACCTGGGGTCAAATAGGATAAGTTTTCCATCAACATGTTTAAGTAGCGCTTGATAAAAAAAAAGCTTTGGCAAAAAAATGACCAACAGAATAGTCTCGTCCATCTGCCATTCCAGGCAGGCTCAATTCAAATGTTCAACGTATTTTAAAAAGAAAACAGATACTATTTGAACCCTGTCAGGCTCCTGTAGGTTTTAATGAGAACCTCCTTATTAATAAGCAATTGAACCCTGGACTAGCAAAATAACATGATATTTAAGCACATTTACATCCCTCTCTATATTCTGTAGTTAATA
Organism: Oncorhynchus masou masou; assembly: GCF_036934945.1. Lineage (NCBI taxonomy): Eukaryota > Metazoa > Chordata > Actinopteri > Salmoniformes > Salmonidae > Oncorhynchus > Oncorhynchus masou. Next base: position 13,144,618 of record NC_088243.1, on the reverse strand, counting down.
TCATTATGTTGCAAACTAGGAATGTAGCTATTCAAACAGAAACTATGCCCTGTGGTGGACTGTTCTGGACCAGATGGCCAAACCTGACATAGTGTACACCTCAGTGCGGACAGACAGACAGACAGACAGACAGACAGACAGACAGACAGAGCTCCCCTGCCCTGAGAAGCTGAGGGGAGTCCCCTGCTCTCACATAGAGAACTCGGCTTGGGCCTGGCTCTCTGACTTCATGTTTGGGAATATCCTGCGGATATGCGTGTCTAGGCTTGAAAATGGGGTATTAGTGTTCATTTATAACTAAAAACATTATGCTGTAAATCATCAGAACCAGCCCAGCCCATGAATACTAAGTCAGTAAACCTTACACACAATAACATGCCCATAAAATACACAGTTATTTTTGACAGCAGATGGACTCTCAGGGCATGGACTCTACAAGGTGTTGAATGTGTTCTGCAGGGATGCTGGCCATGTTGACTCCAATGCTTCCCACAGTTGTGTCAAGTCGGCTGGATGTCCATTGGGTGGTGGACCATTCTTGTTACAAATGGGAAATTGTTGAGCGTGAAAAACCCAGCAGCATTTCAGCCCTTGACACAAACCGGTGCACCTGGCAGCTACTACCATACCCCATTCAAAGGCACTTCAATCTTTTGTCTTGCCCATATATCCTCTGAATGGCACACATAGATAATACACGTCTCAAGGCTTAAAAATCTGTCTTTAACCTGTCTCCCCCCTTCATCTACACTGATTGAAGTGGATTTAACAAGTGACATCAATACGGGATCATAACATTCACCTGGTCAGTTTATGTCATGGAAAGAGTTCTTAATGTTTTGTAAACTCAGTGTATCTTTCTATTGTTGACAGACAGAAACGGATTCCTGTGGTAATGGAGCAGTGAATCGGCTGTGTGTGTCTGTGTGTATCTGTGTGTATCTGTGTGTATCTGTGTGTGTCTGTGGGTGTCTGTGTGTATCTGTGTGTATCTGTGTGTGTCTGTGTGTATCTGTGTGTATCTGTGTGTGTCTGTGTGTATCTGTGTGTATCTGTGTGTGTCTGTGTGTATCTGTGTGTGTCTGTGTGTATCTGTGTGTATCTGTGTGTGTCTGTGTGTATCTGTGTGTGTCTGTGTGTGTCTGTGTGTATCTGTGTGTATCTGTGTGTGTCTGTGTGTATCTGTGTGTATCTGTGTGTGTCTGTGTGTATCTGTGTGTGTCTGTGTGTATCTGTGTGTATCTGTGTGTGTCTGTGTGTATCTGTGTGTATCTGTGTGTGTCTGTGTGTATCTGTGTGTGTCTGTGTGTATCTGTGTGTATCTGTGTGTGTCTGTGTGTATCTGTGTGTGTCTGTGTGTATCTGTGTGTGTCTGTGTGTATCTGTGTGTGTCTGTGTGTATCTGTGTGTGTCTGTGTGTATCTGTGTGTGTCTGTGTGTATCTGTGTGTGTCTGTGTGTGTCTGTGTGTATCTGTGTGTATCTGTGTGTGTCTGTGTGTATCTGTGTGTGTCTGTGTGTATCTGTGTGTGTCTGCGTGTATCTGCGTGTGTCTGCGTGTGTCTGCGTGTATCTGTGTGTGTCTGTGTGTATCTGTGTGTGTCTGTGTGTATCTGTGTGTGTCTGTGTGTGTCTGTGTGTATCTGTGTGTGTCTGTGTGTATCTGTGTGTATCTGTGTGTGTCTGTGTGTATCTGTGTGTGTCTGTGTGTGTCTGTGTGTGTCTGTGTGTATCTGTGTGTATCTGTGTGTGTATCTGTGTGTATCTGTGTGTGTCTGTGTGTATCTGTGTGTGTCTGTGTGTGTTTGTGTGTATCTGTGTGTGTCTGTGTGTATCTGTGTGTGTCTGTGTGTGTCTGTGTGTATCTGTGTGTGTATCTGTGTGTGTCTGTGTGTGTCTGTGGGTGTCTGTGTGTGTCTGTGGGTGTCTGTGTGTGTCTGTGGGTGTCTGTGTGTGTCTGTGTGTATCTGTGTGTGTCTGTGGGTGTCTGTGTGTGTCTGTGTGTGTCTGTGGGTGTCTGTGTGTGTCTGTGGGTGTCTGTGTGTGTCTGTGGGTGTCTGTGTGTGTCTGTGTGTATCTGTGTGTGTCTGTGGGTGTCTGTGTGTGTCTGTGTGTGTCTGTGGGTGTCTGTGTGTGTCTGTGTGTGTCTGTGTGTATCTGTGTGTGTCTGTGTGTATCTGTGGGTGTCTGTGTGTATTGTGACAACCACCCAACAAACAGCCCACAAGGCATTCATAATGGCGTGTATTATAAAGAGGCAGGGTTGGCCTTGTAGTGAACAGAGTTGGGATGGGTTGAGCTCAGCTCAGACAACAGGGTGGGGTCAGCCCAAGGTCATTATTATGACTGTGAGCTACAAGGTCTGTTGTATTGACTGCATGGTTTTACTCCAGTCATATCTACGGCTCTGGGTTGCATGATACAGGCAAGCAAACAACTATTAATAAGTTAATCATGTTAATACCGATGACCGTTTTGCATAAGTACCCATTTTGAGTGTTTACTGTATGTGTTCATGTGTGTTCTTAAGCAGTTTAAAATACATGCCAGATTATGTCAACAGTAGAAGGAAAACCAATTCCATGACATGTGTTTATTATAAGAGGACTGTAGGAGAAAACCACATGGGTTTTATGAGGTCAGCCTGGGACAAACCACAGCCATGCACACACATATGTAAATATGTATATAGAATGGCTCACACACAGGTCAAACCAGAGGAGATCAGACCAAAAGTATAGATAGAAACTTTAATTCATGGGTTCAAAAGACAGAAGCAACAGGACTGAAGAAGTGTAGCCAATTTCTTTTTTCTTTACAAACAGCGAGTCCTGAAGTGTTTTAAAGCCTTACTACACAAAACAGATAACAACTGATCATCACAATCATTAACAGTCATATTATATATGATACTAAGGCACATTCCAACAGAATGCTTTGTCTGTAGTGTCTACCAGTTATTCTGTGTGCGTCCAAAATCAGACCCTATTCCCTGTAGTTGAATCCTTTTGACCAGGCCACTATATAGGGAACAAGGTGCTATTTCAGACACACAAAGGTTCTATAGGCTACTTCCAACTATAATACTTCAGCTCACAGTAATGTCAGTGAGGAATACATCAGGGTTCCTCACTACACTAACATTTTGACCATATGGAAATGGTCTATATTCTACAAGTTTATGTTTCGTCACTGAACAGCCGATGTTCAGTTTCCTTCCTTCATTTGTCCCATAGGGGTAGCTGTAGTACAATGCAATTTTACTGGTATATTCTTAACCAATCAATAAATACATCCTGTGTCAATCAAACCAATTTAAAAAAGGATTTCATGCCTGAACTCTATACAGTACTGTACATACACAATTTACCCTGCCAAACCAGTAACAGGACCCTCAGAATAGCCTGGGTCCAGATGTTTGTTCTGTATAGCAAACTCTTATGGTATCCATTGGAAAAACAGGAATCTGGAACCAGGCTACCCTCAAAAACCCACCACCCTAAAATAACATATCTTAACACCATCCAGACTCGTTCTGAAACCTAAACCCCACAGACAGAGTTTTTAATATCATCCATTTGATCAGGAATGTAGTTGGACGGCCAAAACAGTATAAATCTGGGTCTTGGTAGTAGTGCTCCTGTCCTGATCAGCACCATCTGCACCTGTAGCCAGACTACTCCCTCTCTCCCAGGTGAGATAGATCCCTACCCCTGGCCTGTCAGCATGTTACCGTGACAACGCAGCACCTTGCTTTAAAACACCATGTATCACAACTCTGAGGAAAGCCTAAAATGTGTTATGTTTACAGAGAGGGATTATTTTAAACTTTTCACCCGGTCTCTAAACTCCCCCTCAACGGATCTATGCTGAACTGTCCCGTTAAAAAGGTACTTAAAGAGAAATAAAATGAAAATAAAATATGATTTATGGCAGTTCTTAAAGTTAACATTTTATGGGGGGTTGTAATGCGTATATATCCACACCCGTAAATATACATAAACATGACTAAACATGACATAAACTGATCATGAACTCATAAAAGTGAAGAATGGGCTTCTTGGCCCTTATGCTTTAGTGGGGAGAGAGAATGGCATTCACATACACTAATGTGGTGCTTTGGTTTCACTACGGACCCACTGAGGGTTAAATTGTTTTCAATAAATATATATATTGTACGTGTAAATAAAATGTAATTTAGAAGGTCGCTGTGCTAGGAGGCTGAGGTGGGCATAGCCAGGTGGTACAGGTTTCAGGGGTTGAAGGGGAGGAAATAGAGGCTAGCGGCGGGGTCTCGGGTCTCTGGGCCGCTTATAGAACGAGCTATAGAGGCGAGCCTAGTGATAATAACACTGTTGGATCGTGGAAGTAGTATTGGAAAAGTCAGGTTGGTCTCGGAGGCTGGGGACTGGACGGGGCAGACAGCAGCAGCTCAGGGCTGGGCATCTGTGCAGACATCCTTCTCATAGATGTAGCTGCCTACACCACCAGTGTTCACCCCTGGAGAGACAAGAACACATTTTACATTTGAGTCATTTAGCAGGCGATCTTATCCAGAGCGACTTACAGAAGTGAGTGCAGACATTTTCAGACGTCTAGGGAGGATCACATGCGGAAAATGTATTGCAGTATAACAAATTATTTATTTTCAGTTGGTGGTTTGAAACAGTCTGAGTAAGTTGCATCACCTTTGTGTCGGAAGAGCAATATGAGTGGGTTCTTTAAAAAGCAATTCTACACTGCAGACAACAGCACCACCTGGTGGTTGAATAAAGAAGACAAGCGACACGCCTACCTTTGGGTCCGAAGAGACAAGCATAGCATGGCTTGTGGCAGTATGGTTGGCCATCATGCTGTAAAGAAATAGAGAACAATGTAACCATACCACATATTCATTGAGAATATCCATATTAGAAAACATTTATGGGGTGGCAGGTAGCCTAGTGGTTAGAGCGTTGGACTAGTAACCGAAAGGTTGCAAGATTGAATCCCCGAGCTGACAAGGTAAAAATCAGTAATTCTGCACCCTGAACAAGGCAGTTAACCCACTGTTCCTAGGCCGTCATTGAAAATAAGAATTTGGTCTTAACTGACTTGCCTAGTAAAATAAAAATCATATTTAGGTGCATTCAAGAAGACCAGCCTTAACAAGGTGTTGTGTAGATTCCCTGATATT
>NC_088243.1:13119443-13134443 GCF_036934945.1 Oncorhynchus masou masou | reverse complement strand
GCCGCAAATCTACAGTGTACAGCTGTAGGCTAAACTGTAGGCCTATAGTTCAGTGATGGTCATGTTTCAGTGATATTCTGAGAGCTGCTGATCCATCTGTGTGTGTGTGTGTGTGTGTGTGTGTGTGTGAGCGTGTGTCAAATAGTCAATACAAAATTGAGGCCTGCATTGGGGGACTCCCGAGTGGCGCAGCGGTCTAAGACACTGCATCTCAGTGCTTGAGGCGTCACTACAAACACCCTGGTTCGAATCTAGGCTGTATCACAACCGGCCATGATTGGGAGCCCCATAGGGCGGCACACGATTGGCCCAGCGTCATCCGGGTTTGGCCGGTGTACGCCGTCATTGTAAATAAGAATTGTTTCTTAACCGACTTGCCTAGTTAAATAAAACATGGGGTTTTACCATACGCTATACCAGGTGGATCTACAGATGTTGCATCTTAACTTTGTAATTTCCACTTAGAAATTGCAGCCTTGATTTTCCATTACGAAATATGTATCAACCCCTACAAAAATGTTTATGAATTATAATCCACATAATATACATTTCCTGTTGCTGCAGGATTATTTTCCTGCTGTGAGAAACAGATCAAATTAAGATCATTTCACTGTAAGGATCTGAAATGCAAATAGTCTGGGTGGCCATTTGACCAGATGTTCAGGAGTCTTATGGCTTGGGGGTAGAAGCTGTTTAGAAGTCTCTTTGTCCTAGACTTTGCGCTCCAGGACCTTTCCAGGACCTCTGTAGTGCCTCAGAGGCCGAGCAGCATACCAGGCTCTCACTGGTGCAGCTGTAGAACCTTTTGAGGATCTGAGGACCCATGCCAAATCTTTTCACTCTCCTGAGGTGGAATAGGTTTTGACGTGCCGTCTTCAGGACTGTCTTGGTGTGCTTGGACCATTTTAGTTTGTTGATGTCATTGTTCATCACTCACCTCAGCATGTCCTCCTGCGTTCAGGGTTTTGCTACAGCGGCCACACTTCAGACAGAACTTATGCCAGTCCTTCCCCAGTGATGACACCTTCTCAGCTAGAGAGAGAGAGAGAGGAAGAAAGGAGAAACAGAGAGATAGGGAAAGGGCGGGGGAAGAAGATTATTAGAGAAAACATTTAAATAAAGCAGCATTTCCTCCTTTGATTGAAATCAACAACTTCACTTCCTTTTAAATCGGTCTTCTTAAGGTCTTTATATACCTCTGTATAAACCATTATAACTGTAGTCTTAAGGTCTCTTAAGATCCGGTGTCCTATGTGAATTTAAGTATGCTCTCTCTTTCTCTCTCTCGGAGGACCTGAGCCCTAGGACCATGCCTCAGGACTACCTGACATGATGACTCCTTGCTGTCCCCAGTCCACCTGGCCGTGCTGCTGCTCCAGTTTCAACTGTTCTGCCTGCGGCTATGGAACCCTGACCTGTTCACCGGACGTGCCACCTTGTCCCAGACCTGCTGTTTTCAACTCTCTGGAGACAGCAGGAGTGGTAGAGATACTCTGAATGATCGGCTATGAAAAGCCAACTGACATTTACTCCTGAGGTGCTGACTTGCTGCACCCTCGACAACTACTGTGATTATTATTATTTGACCATGCTGGTCATTTATGAACATTTGAACATCTTGGCCATGTTCTGTTATAATCTCCACCCGGCACAGCCAGAAGAGGACTGGCCACCCCTCATACCCTGGTTCCTCTCTAGGTTTCTTCCTAGGTTTTGGTCTTTCTAGGGAGTTTTTCCTAGCCATCGTGCTTCTACACCTGCATTGCTTGCTGTTTGGGGTTTTAGGCTGGGTTTCTGTACAGCACTTTGATATATCAGCTGATGTAAGAAGGGCTATATAAATACATTTGATTTGATCTGTAGTCTTAAGGTCTTTATACACCTCTGTATAACCCATTGTAACTGTCACTCCTCTACAGTAGATGACACTAGAGGGAGAATGGAGCTCCTCAGTGCTTTACACTGTAGTTAGTATAATGATTTTCTGTGTTCCACTGATTCCTATTCGGTAGTCTATTAGTCAAATAGAGAAGTGGGTATTATGATCCTGAGCGTGCTTGAAGCTGCTGTGAGGTCATCAGGAAGGGTATGGCTGGACAGCAGGGTCTCAACAGCAGCTAACCCAAATCCCTTTATATCCCTGTCCCCACATCCCCCTTCTCCCCACACCCTTTCCAATTTTACAACCCTCCCTCCCTGTCTCCCCCTCCCACCTGCCCGCTCTCCCCCTCCCACCTGCCCCCTCTCCCTCCTCCTCCTCGCTCTCCCTCTCTCCATCCCTCCTCCCCTCCAGACAATGGTCCTGAGGTCTGCATGACCAGCTAAGCTCCCTACAGGAAACACCTTCTCTTACAATGGCAGGGCACAATCAGTCGGAAGTTAGGCCAGACCCCGCTTCCTACACCTCCCTCCTCCCGCTTCCTACACCTCCCCTTTCCCTCTCTCCTCCTCTCTTCCCGCATGGAGACAGAGGATTATTTTAGAAGGACTGTTAGAAGGATTGTCAGCAACTCCCCATTGGAAAGAGAACATAAACTGCCCAATCAGAGTCATTGTCATCACTTCTCACTGTCAACTGCACAAAAGAATAACCTAAGAGCGGTGGAGGATAACGGCTAGAGTTGTTGGACCTCCCACAAACAGAACAGTACAGTGACAGTAGAACACAGCTCCAGTGTAATCTAACCGAATCACAGATTAGCCTAGATCAATGATTTCTTATCAAATGGGAGCGATGACAGACAATGTAGGCCTATGAGTAGGATGGGACACACGGCTATGTCAGCCAACATTGTGTGAGGGACAGGTAGCTAGATGATAAACAGGCCAGCTAACATACTGTCATTGTGTGAGGGACAGGTTAGCTAGATGATAAACAGGCCAGCTAACAGGTGTATGAGTGAGACGGGATGGAAGCCTATACCAGTCAGCCAGCCAGTCCTCTGTCATTGTCTGAGGGACAGGTGATCAAGAGACCAGTTAAAACAGCTCTTCAGTTTAAAGGGTTGCTGTTATTGTTAGAGGAGAGAGGTTGTGAAAGGGCTGTCTGGGATTGAAGTGTGTGTGTGTGTGTGTTAGTAGAAGAGAAGGATACCCAGCTGTCTATCCCCTGGCTGTCCTCCAAACAACCATTTCTCCTATACGATGCTGCGTGCGCACGCACGCACGCACGCACGCACACACACAAGGAATGGGCATTTGGACATTATTTCACTATTCGAAAAATATATCATACCATTTTTTCAGATATCCGGATAATATAAAATTTAAATAAAAATCTCTTCAATCTCCAATCAGAATGATGCAAATGCACGTGGCAGCGAACAGGCTTCTTTTCTCTGTAGTCTCTCTCTAAAAGCAACAGGCTTCTTTTCTCTGTAGTCTCCCTCTAAAAGCAACAGGCTTCTTTTCTCTGTAGTCTTCCTCTAAAAGCAACAGGCTTCTTTTCTCTGTAGTCTCTCTAAAAGCAACAGGCTTCTTTTCTCTGTAGTCTCTCTAAAAGCAACAGGCTTCTTTTCTCTGTAGTCTCTCTCTAAAAGCAACAGGCTTCTTTTCTCTGTAGTCTTCCTCTAAAAGCAACAGGCTTCTTTTCTCTGTAGTCTCTCTAAAAGCAACAGGCTTCTTTTCTCTGTAGTCTCTCTCTAAAAGCAACAGGCTTCTTTTCTCTGTAGTCTCTCTAAAAGCAACAGGCTTCTTTTCTCTGTAGTCTCTCTAAAAGCAACAGGCTTCTTTTCTCTGTAGTCTTCCTCTAAAAGCAACAGGCTTCTTTTCTCTGTAGTCTCTCTAAAAGCAACAGGCTTCTTTTCTCTGTAGTCTCTCTAAAAGCAACAGGCTTCTTTTCTCTGTAGTCTCTCTCTAAAAGCAACAGGCTTCTTTTCTCTGTAGTCTCTCTAAAAGCAACAGGCTTCTTTTCTCTGTAGTCTCTCTCTAAAAGCAACAGGCTTCTTTTCTCTGTAGTCTTCCTCTAAAAGCAACAGGCTTCTTTTCTCTGTAGTCTCTCTAAAAGCAACAGGCTTCTTTTCTCTGTAGTCTTCCTCTAAAAGCAACAGGCTTCTTTTCTCTGTAGTCTCTCTAAAAGCAACAGGCTTCTTTTCTCTGTAGTCTTCCTCTAAAAGCAACAGGCTTCTTTTCTCTGTAGTCTTCCTCTAAAAGCAACAGGCTTCTTTTCTCTGTAGTCTCTCTCTAAAAGCAACAGGCTTCTTTTCTCTGTAGTCTCTCTCTAAAAGCAACAGTGATTTTTGCCATGATAGAACTGATTGTGTTACAAAAAGTTGATCTGTGTCAAGTCTTGTGTAAACTCTGTTGGGTGTCCCTCAGTCATTGCTAGTTAAAGTAGGGCACATAGCATACCGATGTCAGGGCAGCCTGGGTGGATAAATGTGCAGCAAGAGCTCAACGCATGGTTCTGAAAACTACATTCAAAAGTTTGTTTTATTAAATTAAGTATTTCAAATGCATCATAGTATATCCGTGAAGCGAATAATGTCACAAGGATCATCTCATTTAATTTATAACAAAGCTTTTTCATTGTCAAAATAGGACGATATATATATATTTTTTTATATGAACACAGCTCAAGAAACCAAATACTAACGTCCGTTAGGATACCCGGATAACCGTGTCCCTAACACACACACACACACACACACACGTAAAAGTTCTACATTTTTACAAGGCTCCACGTTGACCCGCTAATGAAAGGTCACCACCATCACCCTTGCCTCGTTATGATAATGAGTGAACACTAGTGTAAACAAACACACTGGAGCTCAGAGGGAAATCCTCAGGATATGCGAGTTAACAAGGTAAACACTGCTGAGGATGTGGAAAGTCCTACAGGACAGCTGTGAGTTTGATGACAGCATAACTGAAAATGTTGTGCTTAGCTTCAACGGGATAGTGTTCCAAACAACTTGATTACAACTGCTTAATTATCAACACCAAACGAGCCAGAAGCACCCAAACGCCACAATTCACACACAGCCACGGGATGCACACATCACACAGGCACGCAAACACACAGTCTCACACACGCGCGTGCAAACGCACAGACACACAACCCAGGCCAAGTGGATGAGCTGAACTGAGCTTACCTTGGATCTCTGTGTCTGTTAAACAAGGTATAACAAGTCATCACAGGCAAATAATGACTAGACTACTCTGCCTAGAACAACAATGACACAGCTGAACTACATGCAACACTACAGCAGCAGGAACAGGGAGGAATGTCAATGGGATAGTGATACCTTCTTATCAAATTACATGAAAACTGGATTACAATTTAACTAAAATCCAAATCAGCAGGATGACACCGTATGACCTCCGCCCACTCATATCTGATACGTGTGTGTGTGTGTGTGTGTTCGTGTTTCATTCTAGATGTCATGCATGTAGTTCTACAATAGCCACAAAGATCGTTAACAGCTCCAGCATTTCCACAGTTGGCTAGATGTGAGAACAGTATTCTACTAACTATACCCCTCCATCATATGACGTGATCAAGGCGGTTAGCCCCCAACGACTGCTCCCCGGGCGCCGATGACGTGGATGTCCATTAAGGCAGACTCCCAAGCCGCTCTGATTCAGAGGGGTTGTTGGGGTTGTGCAACTGACCAGTGATCCCGTTTCCACTTCCCTCTTTCATTAGAGTTCACCCGTCACTCCATCTTAGGCTACATTCTTTCCCACCAGCATCTGGAGAAGGTCTATTTTAAAACACTACAAGCCCTGGATGAAGAACATTCCTCGTGACAAATATTGAATTAATAGCTTACAACAAGGGACTCTATCCATTTAAATTAAGTCTATTTTATTTATTTTATTAAGTTTATTTGGCAACAAAACACCAGTCTCAGAGAATGAGAAGTGGGGCACTGCACCAGATCTAGCTGGTAGCTAACACCAGTCTCAGAGAATGAGAAGTGTTGCACTGCATCAGATCTAGCTGGTAGCTAACACCAGTCTCAGAGAATGAGAAGTGGGGCACAGCACCAGATCTAGCTGGTAGCTAACACCAGTCTCAGAGAATGAGAAGTAGGGCACTGCACCAGTTCTAGCTGGTAGCTAACACCAGTCTCAGGGAATGAGAAGTGGGGCACCGCACCAGATCTAGCTGGTAGCTAACACCAGTCTCAGAGAATGAGAAGTGGGGCACCGCACCAGATCTAGCTGATAGCTAACACCAGTCTCAGGGAATGAGAAGTGGGGCACAGCACCTGACTCCTGAGGACTGGGAGGCCTATAGGGTTGGTGACCAGGTGCAGGGGGCGAAAAGAGTATCCTCTCGTCTCCAGCAGCAGACAGGAAGGAACAACATTCAGCACGTGGCCCCTCTGCATCCTCTCCCCAATCTGCCCTTTTAAATACAATGGTGGTAAAAATAAACATACACCTTCGAGGCCAAATGACCTTTGCTGTGTTTAAGACAATGGCTATTCAACATTTACACAGTCCCATGGCAAAGGTTGGCATTGTAGCCTAAATCTGACATCTTTACCTGACCCTGGCTTTGAATCTGGTTTGATTTAATGAGGTACCAGTTACATCCAATTGGACACTAGGATCAAACTCACTCTCAAACTGTGAAGGCTACATACATTACATTTCAACTGATTTCCAGCATCCAGCTCACTACAATCCACATTTTTTCATTTTCTAATATCCTATTTGTAGCTGCAGCGATGGGACAAGACTGCAACTCCCGTACGGACTCGGGAGAGGCGAAGGTCGAGAACCGTGTGTCCTCCAAAACACGACCCCGCCAAGCTGCACTGTTCTTGACACACTGCTCACTTAACCTGGAAGCCAGCGGCACCAATGTGTCGGAGGAAACACCGTACAACTGGCCTTGCCACAGGAGTCGCTTTAGCGCGATGGGACAAGGACAACCCGGCCTGACAAACCCTCCCCTAACCTGGACGATGCTGGGCCAATTGTACGTGGCTTCATCGGTCTCCCGGTTTCGCGGCCGGCTGCGACACAGCCTGTGATCGAACCAAGATCTGTAGTGATGCAGTGCCTTAGACTGCTGCGTCACTCGGGAGGCCCTCTAAAATCTGAACTTCTAAGTAGCCCCAAGACCATAGACATTATGGTAATAGTGTAGCTTAAAGCTTCGTCTTTATGCCTTCTGATGGGCTGGGTGGACAGGTTGTATATACACCCATCTAATCCTCTCAGATCTACAGAAGTGGCTCAAGAGTAAGGGGTTGGTTTGTGATTCAGCATTAGACGCGTCCCTCTGTAGATTGTGTGTTCAGGTCAGGACAAGCAACTCTTCCCTCCGGCTGGCTGATGCAACACAAGTGCAAAATAAACTAGTCTATGTTCCAAATGGCAACCTATATTCCCTATGTAGTGCACTACTTTTGACCAGGGTCGATAGGGACACAAGCCTAACTTCCCCCAGCTTTGGAGGTCGCCTGTCGCCTCAATCAAGGCCAGGTTCTCTCTCTCTCTCTCTACCGCTCTCATTCTGTCCCAGCGTCCCTCCATGAAATTTGTGACCTTGTGACTTGCTGACGTAAAAGTTCTCTCCAGGCTGCATCCTGGAGCGCATTGAAGCAGTGAAATAACTGTCTTCCTGTCTGTTTGTCTGTACTGGTCAAAAACAGAGGAGAGAGGAGCCTCAAGCAAAGCACACATTTATTTTATAGACACTCTGCCTTGCCTAGTTCACCGTTGCTCTTTCTCCCCCCTCTCTCACCCTCAATCCTAACTCATGTGCACTAAACACTAACCAGTCAGGACCTTGTGTTCTGAACTGGAGAGTCTACATATGGGCCAACATGGCTCTTTTCCAGACAACTACTGTGCTGGCATGTTACAATGGAATCAGCACTGTGTGACTGCTAATGGTACCCTATTCTTAAAGTGACCAGGGATCTGGTGAAAAGTAGTGCACTATTTAGGGAACAAAGGGTGCTATTTGGGACATATCCATAGACCACGTGGCAGATGAAACTTTGTAGACAAAACCTATGATACTCTATGTGGGATTACTTTACACCTGTGGTCTGGTTGTCGTTTAGTGGTGAAACCAAATGCTATTTGAAATTCACGTAATCTTTAGAGTGACAGAGAGAGCAGTCAGTGCATTAAATAAAGGGGCTTTAGTTCACCCTGTTCAGCTGAATATTGAAGGCTCAGGAAGACATCGTTTACAAAATGTCTACTAAAAAAAGGCCATTTCCCAGTAACTGTTTGGGTGGAGTAAATTATTAATGATTTTCTGCAGATAGATGAAAACCAAATTACACCTTCATGTCAAATCTATTTAAAGATCATATCTCTTCTGTAAGAAACCATCTCGAGTCAACCACCTGCAGGTCAGAGCGATGAGGGCAGTTCATCTCTCAGAGCAGAGTTTACACAGGATCAGTGTTCAGGCTTCTATTTGTTTTCTGCTATGCGGGTTTGTTCATTCCATAATGAAGTTAGCGGGAAAAAACTTGTTGCACCGCACATGCAAACGGTTTAACGTGACAGCAACAAATATCCATCAGAGATTTAGAAGGAGGGGAGACCTAAAGATGCAACAACTAGCATGGGTTACTAATAGGAATATGACTGTCTTTGGCTACTGGACAATGAAAGAAAGTTGATTTGAAAACCAATAGAACATGAGAGAAATAGGCTACATGGTTTCAATAGTATATGGAAGTCTTTAGAAAAGAATTGCCTCTGCAGTTCTATGGTCACATCTTAGTTTGAATTAAGGTAAGTCGTGCCTCATAATATGAAGTAAAACCTTCAGCTTTTAATCAATTAAGTTTTCAAAATGCATACTTCCTCCAGCTCATTGCAAAGTGTTGTGTGATGCGCTGAAGCCTACTGTTGCCTATAGGCACTTGGCGAATGGGAAGCGTGCTTATTATGCAATTTACCATTTGAGGAATAAGATTTGTAGATCTAGGTGTCTAAATACCTAGGTGTCTGGTTAGACTGTAAACTCTCCTTCCAGGCTCACATCAAACATCTCCAATCCAAAGTTAAATCTAGAATTGGCTTCCTATTTCACAGCAAAGCATCCTTCACTCATGCTGCCAAACATACCCTTGTAAAACTGAACATCCTACCAATCCTCGACTTTGTTGATGTCATTTACAAAATAGCCTCCAATACCCTACTCAATAAATTGGATGCAGTCTATCACGGTGCCATCCGTTTTGTCACCAAAGCCCCATATACTACCCACCACTGCAACCTGTACGCTCTCGTTGGCTGGCCCTCGCTTCAGACTCATCGTCAACCCCACTGGCTCCAGGTCATCTACAAGACCCTGCTAGGTAAAGTCCCCCCTTAGCTTGTTGGTCACCATAGCAGCACCCACCTGTAGCACGCGCTCCAGCAGGTATCTCTCTCTGGTCACCCCCAAAACCAATTCTTCCTTTGGCCGCCTCTCCTTCCAGTTCTCTGCTGTCAATGACTGGAATGAACTACAAAAACTCTGAAACTGGAAACACTTATCTCCCTCACTAGCTTTAAGCACCAACTGTCAGAGCAGCTCACAGATTACTGCACCTGTACATAGCCCATCTATAATTTAGCCCAAACAACAACCTCTTTCCCTACTTTATTTTGCTCCTTTGCACCCAATTATGTCTCTGTACTTTGCACATTCTTCCACTGCATATCTACCATTCCAGTGTTTTACTTGATATATTGTATTTACTTCACCACCATGGCCTTTTTTTGCCTTTACCTACCTTCTCACATTGTATATAGACTTATTTTTCTACTGTATGTTTGTTTTACTCCATGTGTGACTCTGTTGTTGTGTGTCGAACTGCTTTGCTTTATCTTGGCCAGGTCACAATTGTAAATGGGAACTTGTTCTCAACTTGCCTACCTGGTTAAATAAAATAAATGTTTAAAAAAATGAAAACCCTGCTGTGTGTGTGTACACGTGGGATAAAGGAGTGTAGTGTACTGAGTGGAAAATAGGGTGTTCTTCTCTTCAGCCCTGACACAGCCTGTCTAAGAGGAGGACTAAAGTATTCTCGAACCCAGAAAGAACACAAGTATAGCTACTATACAGACAAAGAGACAGAAAGAGCCTTGTGTGTCTCGCTTTAAATAAAGACAAAGCAATGCCCCCCCCCACCCCCACTTAAATTCAGGAGAGGAATTCAAGGCCTGGGGCTAGAAAGACAAAGTAGGATAAAGAGGGAGAGAGAGAGAGATTCAACATAGAAGAGTATCATAGCAGCACAACATCATTCTCTTCCTTGTTACCATGTTGTGCACAGGAGATGCTGCCTCCCATTATATTGGTCCCCTTAGGCCTTTTCGGGTTTAACTTTGGTTTACTGAGCCATGCCACCACACACACCCCTCTGGGTATCTGTCCTGGTCATATGTCAATCGATAGTCCATGTGCATTTAATTTCCAATACAGTTTCACATGTGAAGCTGCAGCAGTTGAAACTCGGAACACTAGAACTTTCATCTAACGAATGTGCAGCCATGCACTCTGGGAGTTAGAGTTCATGTCAACAACCCAAGGGGACATTCTACATTCTTTCTCTGCCAACACTTAGACTAAGGTTTTATTTTTGGATTTCATGAAATTTGCCTAAATCCATGATAATCTTGAATATAGGTTAAACATCCCACCTACTTGATATTATTGATTATGTAATCTGGTCCAGATTCTCTACATGGAATAGAAAGCTATGAATAAGTAAAGAGGCTAAATAGAGATTTAACACAGAAAATAAAACAACAAATAAGATGACTGCAATGGCTTGAAACGCCTCTAATACAGTCAACGTTTGCCTTAAATTAGAGGAGACTAAATATCACCATCTGCTAAAAGCAGCCCAATAACGAAGAAATGGAAAATAATAACACATTACCTTTAGAAGACAAAGTTTCCATTCCAGACAGTGGCACCATAAAGGGTTTCAAATGACAGACTCCATAAAGAGAGGTAGGGATAAAACACACACTGTTCCAATATTGGGCATTGCCAGCTGCTGGAGGACTAGGTTGGGTGCAGACAGGGAGGTTCCCGATGCCAATTTGTAAGTCGCTCTGGATAAGAGCGTCTGCTAAATGACTTAAATGTAAATGTTCCTTCTCTACAGATGGCAAAGGCAAACCATACTGGCAAACATAGCTCAAGTAATTTCTACATCAAATTCTAAAATTATTTTAAGATGCATTATCTTTTGCTTTGGCATAGCCATTCTCCACAGTAGGGGGCACGGTGCATAGCGGGCTTGAACTATAAGGCACATGTCAACCACCATGCTGCTTGAATCCATGTAGCACATTCAGTAGCAACACTTTCTCCCAGCTGAAGGGAGTTAGGTCAGGTGGTTAAAGAGAGTTGTGTAGGTGAGGCAGTAAGTAAGGCAGCAAGCACAGCTCCTTCATTTGAGAGTAGCATTCTAGAACTCCTGAGTGACATCACCCTGATGTTCCAAGTTCCAACTAAGCAGAGGGCAGCATAGCCAAGAACAGTACCAGACCTCGCCCAGACCAGACCTCATCACTTCCTGCACCAAAACTGTTATTAGACTTAGTTACTCACTCACTCTTCAATAATCACTTATAATGCAGACAAACCCACACAGATCTCTTCACTGACTGTTCTCTCAGGGCTAACCCTATAATCAACTAGGATATTCCCAGTAAAAAACGGTTACTATAGTTGTACTGTATAAATATATCAATGCAGTAAGCAACAATTTCAATGATTTTACTGAGTTACAGTTCATAGAAAGAAATTAAACAATTTAAATAAATAAATTTGGCCCTAATCTATTGATTTCACATGACTGGGCAGGGGCGCAGCCATGGGTGGGCCTGGGAGGGCATAGACCCACCCACTTGGGAGCCAAGGCCATCCACTGGGGAGCCGGGCCCAGCCAATCAGAATTTATTTATTACAGAAATAAATACTCCTCAGCTCCCCCTCCCTCCACAGACGATCACACAGGTGAAGAAGCTGGATGTGGCGGTGACGTAGTTACAAACAAATATCTAAAAAACAGGAAAAATACAACAGAGAAAACATCACAGATTTTATAGGCCCCACCTTAGAATTGCTTATTAACCAATATTTTACCAGGTATATTGACAGAAAACATTGGGTACTACTTTCTCTTGTACACCAAGGACCCGTGGAAGAGTTGTAAAAAAATAATTGTAGCTCACACTATTGTTTCATTTTTTTTATAAGTAGCGCTCATGCTTGAAAAGACAGTTGGGAGACTCTTGCTCTATTGCCATCACGTGCATTATCAGGCCTTGCTGGTCATCTATGAACGTTTGAACGTCCCGAAACCCAGTACAGCCAGAAGAGGACTGGCCAATCCTCAGAGCCTGGTTCCTCTCTAGGTTTCTTCCTAGGTTCCTGTCTTTCTAGAGAGTTTTTCCTAGCCACTGTGCTTCTACATCTGCATTGCTTTGCTCTTTGGGGTTTCAGGCTGGGTTTCTGTATAACACTTTGTGACAACTGCTGATGTAAAAAGAGATTTATAAAATACATCTGATTGATTGATTTTGATCTAGACACGACACTGACTGTTGTCAGTTATAGCTACAGTATCAACCCCAAACAGCATCGACCCCATACAGCTACAGTATCCCCAGCATCAACCCCATACAGCATCGACCCCATACAGCTACATTTTCCCCAGCATCAACCCCATACAGCTACAGTATCCCCAGCATCAACCCCATACAGCATCGACCCCATACAGCTACATTTTCCCCAGCATCAACCCCATACAGCTACAGTATCCCCAGCATCAACCCCAAACAGCATCAACCCCATACAGCTACATTATCCCCAGCATCAACCCCATACAGCATTGACCCCATACAGCTACATTATCCCCAGCATCAACCCCATACAGCATCAACCCCATACAGCATCAACCCCATACAGCTACAGTATCCCCAGCATCAACCCCATACAGCATCAACCCCATACAGCTACAGTATCCCCAGCATCAACCCCATACAGCATCAACCCCATACAGCTACAGTATCCCCAGCATCAACCCCATACAGCATCGACCCCATACAGCATCAACCCCATACAGCTACAGTATCCCCAGCATCAACCCCAAACAGCATCCACCCCATACAGCTACATTATCCCCAGCATCAACCCCATACAGCTACAGTATCCCCAGCATCAACCCCATACAGCATCGACCCCATACAGCATCAACATGATGCCCCATACAGCATTACAGATAAACATGGTGCCCCAGGCAGCACTCCACCCAACTGTGATGTGAAAACTTCACCCCACACGCAGTCTCAGTAAAACATGACTTGTCTGTGTTACCGCCCTGTGTGTTACATAAAAATAAAGAAATTAGGGGCAATGACATGACTCACCAAAGAACGGCTAACCGAGTAAAAGAGGCAGCGTTATACAGTATGTCATATAATGGTATTTGGTGCTCAACTGAAATCTTATTTGCCTGCTGTATGCAAACAATTGCCTGACTTGAGGGACTCTGGCATTGGCCCATAGGATGAGCAGCAGCTGTGATGTGCACAGCCTATTTTGCTGTTACAATATGACAGACGCTTCCACTCCCTAAATTGATTTGGACCTCATGGAAGCTTCATGCACTGTTAGGTGGTGATGTGTGTGAGATGTAGTTAGTTCGTGACAGGATGAGAACTAGCCAGGAATAATTGTTTGTTCCATGCTGACAGCAAAACAAAACACATGGACACACACACACACACACAGATACAGTACACCTAGCAATCGGGTGACTGATTTCATCATGACATCAACTTATATATGACGCATGTGTGTGTGTCCCTGTGTGTGTTAATAAATAAAGTCTCCACACTGCCCAAGCAGATGTTTGGTATCTTTGTTTGTGATCTGGGCATATGGTTGAGATGGAACAGCAGGTTTGGAACTGACCCAGTTTGACTGGAACATAAGGTCACACTGCCTCCCTTCATATTGAACATTTGGCATGATCACATACTTGGCACTGACCGAGTAAGCAAGGACTGACTGTGCAGCAACCTCCAAAGCCAAATGCCAATCACAACACATTTACTAGGCTACGTCATAGTTCAGTGTCAGAGATTAATCCAATATTTTGGGAATTTTAAATCATTTGAATGAATACATACATACATACATACATACATACATACATACATACATACATACATACATACATACATACATACATACATACATACATACAAGTTTTGGTGAGATTGAATGGATGTTTTTCAGGCACTCGTCTTATCCTCTATTGCGACTAACGTATTTACACTGCAACGTATTAGTCAATTAAAATGGGTTGTTCTAAAAATGGGTTACTCTTATTTTAGGAATGTCAGGAACGTGACAGGCTGAATACTATAGGACCATAAGGGTTGAGAAAAATAATCTAATTGAGTACATTTACAAATCCAATTAGCTATTAAAAACACCAGCTATAATGCAGACTTCTGTTTATTCACGTTGGCCCTCCTTGATAATGAACAGACACTTTGTAGCTAGCTTTTGTAAACAATGACAAATTGTGCCCACAAATGTTGTGATTTTGGGTATGGATGTTTTCTACATTATTCTTTGTGTAAAACACCCCGCTTTAGCTAACTAAAACGGGCTAACCTAGCTGTAGCAGGTTGCACTGACTCTTTGCATAATTTCCCACGGGTGTTATTTCGCTAATAAATCTCAGCTAACCATGTGCACCAGAAAATAATGTCAGATAAGAGTCAGGAAATCAAGTTTACTTACCAAAATACACTGTCTTGTCACACTTGGGACACTTTGAAGCCATGTTGCGATGGTTTTATCGAAGAAAAACCAGAGTTCTGTGTCCACGTTGTCTTTGTATCTCATTCAAGCGTAAGTGCTGCTCTATTCGCTGAGAGCATCTCTTTCACATCACCGCGCTACATTTGCATAACCTCCGCCTCTTGCACCTCTTTGGTCCGGCTCGCCGTCAGTCACAGACAGGGCGGGAGAACAGGAGCGCCTCGCGGGCA
>NC_088243.1:12756943-12794443 GCF_036934945.1 Oncorhynchus masou masou | reverse complement strand
AATGTAGGGTATGTAAACATTATATTAAGTAGCATTGTTTAAAATGGCTAGTGATATATTTTACATCAATTTCCATCAATTCCCATTATTAAAGTGGTTGGAGTTGAGTCAGTGTTTTGGCAGCAGCCACTCAATGTTAGTGGTGGCTGTTTAACATTCTGATGGCCTTGAGATGGAAACTGTTTTTCAGTCTCTCGGTCCCAGCTTTGATGCACCTGTACTGACCTCGCCTTCTGGATGATAGTGGGGTGAACAGGCAGTGGATCATGTGGTTGTTGTCCTTGATGATCTTTATGGCCTTCCTGTGACATCGGGTGGTGTAGGTGTCCTCGAGGGCAGGTAGTTTGCCCCCAGTGATGCGTTGTGCAGACCTCACTACCCTCTGGAGAGCCTTACGGTTGTGGGCGGAGCAGATGCCGTACCAGGCGGTGATACAGCCCGACAGGATGCTCTCGATTGTGCATCTGTAGAAGTGTGTGAGTGCTTTTGGTGACAAGCCAAATTTCTTCAGCCTCCTGAGGTTGAAGAGGCGCTGCTGCGCCTTCTTCACGATGCTGTCTGTGTGGGTGCACCAATTCAGTTTGTCTGTGATGTGTACACCGAGGAACTTAAAACTTTCTACCCTCTCCGCTACTGTCACATCGATGTGGATAGGGGGGTGCTCCCTCTGCTGTTTCCTGAAGTCCACAATCATCTCCTTAGTTTTGTTGACGTTGAGTGTGAGGTTATTTACCTGACACCACACTCCGAGGGCCCTCACCTCCTCCCTGTAGGCCGTCTCGTCGTTGTTGGTAATCAAGCCTACCACTGTAGTGTCGTCCGCAAACTTGATGATTGAGTTGGAAGCGTGCATGTCCACGCAGTCGTGGGTGAACAGGGAGTACAGGAGAGGGCTCAGAATGCACCCTTGTGGGGCCCCAGTGTTGAGGATCAGCGGGGTGGAGATGTTGTTGCCTACCCTCACCACCTGGGGGCGGCCCGTCAGGAAGTCCAGTACCCAGTTGCAAGGGGCGGGGTCGAGACCCAGGGTCTCGAGCTTGATGATGAGTTTGGAGGGAACTATGGTGTTAAATGCTGAGCTGTAGTCGATGAACAGCATTCTCACATAGGTATTCCTCTTGTCCAGATGGGTTAGGACAGTGTGCAGTGTGGTTGAGATTGCATCGTCTGTGGACTTATTTGGGCGGTAAGCAAATTGGAGTGGGTCTAGGGTGTCAGGTAGGGTGGAGGTGATATGGTCCTTGACTCGTCTCTCAAAGCACTTCATGATGACAGAAGTGAGTGCTACGGGGCGGTAGTCGTTTAGCTCAGTTACCTTAGCTTTCTTGGGAACAGGAACAATGGTGGCCCTCTTGAAGCATGTGGGAACAGCAGACTGGGATAAGGATTGATTGAATATGTCCGTAAACACCCCAGCCAGCTGGTCTGCGCATGCTCTGAGGGTGCGGCTGGGGATGTCGTCTGGGCCTGCAGCCTTGCGAGGGTTAACATGTTTAAATGTTTTACTCACCTCGGCTGCAGTGAAGGAGAGGCCGCATGTTTTGGTTGCGGGCCGTGTCAGTGGCACTGTATTGTCCTCAAAGCGGGCAAAAAAGTTATTTCGTCTGCCTGGGTGCAAGGCATCCTGGTCCGTGAAGGGGCTGGTTTTCTTTTTGTAATCCGTGATTGACTGTAGACCCTGCCACATACCTCTTGTGTCTGAGCCGTTGAATTGCGACTATACTTTGTCTCTATACTGACGCTTAGCTTGTTTGATTGCCTTGCGGAGGGAATAGCTACACTGTCTGTATTCGGTCATGTTTCCGGTCACCTTGCCCTGGTTAAAAGCAGTGGTTTGCGCTTTCAGTTTCACACGAATGCTGCCATCAATCCACGGTTTCTGGTTTGGGAATGTTTTAATCGTTGCTATGGGAACGTCATCTTCAATGCACTTTCTAATGAACTCGCTCACTGAATCAGCGTATTTGTCAATGTTGTTGTTGGACGCAGTGAGGAACATATCCCAGTCCACATGATGGAAGCAGTCTTGGAGTGTGGAATCAGATTGGTCAGACCAGCGTTGAACTGACCTGAGCGCGGGAGCTTCTTGTTTTAGCTTCTGTCTGTAGGCAGGGAGCAACAAATTGGAGTCGTGGTCAGCTTTTCTGAAAGGAGGGCGGGGGAGGGCCTTATATGCATCGCAGAAGTTAGAATAGCAATGATCCAAGGTTTTACCAGCCCTGGTTGCGCAATTGATATGCTGATACAATTTAGCGAGTCTTGTTTTCAGAATAGCCTTGTTAAACTCCCCAGCTACAATGAATGCAGCCTCAGGTTATGTGGTTTCCAGTTTGCATAGAGTCAAATAAAGGTTGTCCAGGGCCATCGAAAAAGTTCGGAAAGTATTCAGAACGCTCTGGAGCAGGTTTTCATCAATGATCTCTCTGTACTTTGCTCTGTTAATCTTTCCCTTGATCATGACTAGTCTCCCAGTCCCCATGAAGCATGCTGCAACACCATGCTTCATTATAGGGATGGTGCCATGTTTCCTCTAGAGGTGATGCTTGGCATTCAGGCAAAAGAGTACAATCTTGATTTCTCCAGACCAGAGAATACTGTTTATGATGGTCTAATAGTCCTTTAGGTGCCTTTTGGCAAACTCCAAGCGGGCTGTCATGTGCCTTTTACTGAGGAGTGGCTTCCGTCTAGCCACTCACCCATGAAGGCTTGATTGGTGGAGTTTCTGCAGAGATGGTTGTCCTTCCGGAAGGTTCTCCCATCTCCACAGAGAAACTCTGGAGCTCTTTCAGTGACCATTGGGTTCTTGGTCACCTCCCTGACCAAGGCGCTTCTCCCCTGATTGCTCAGTTTGGCCAGGGGGCCAGCTCTAGGAAGAGTTTTGGTGGTTCCTAACTTCTTCCATTTAAGAATGATGGAGGCCACTGTGTTCTTGGGGACCTTCAATGATGCAGACATTTTTGGTACTCTTCTCCAGATCTCTGCCTCGACATAAACCTGTCTCTGTGTTCTACGGAAAATTCCTTCGACCTCATGTCTTGCGTTTTTGCTCTAACATGCACTGTCAACTGTGGGACCTTATATAGACAGGTGTGTGCATTTTCCAAATCATGTCAAATCAATTAAATTTACCACAGGTGTGCTCCAATCAAGTTGTAGAAACATCTCAAGGAGGATCAATGGAAACCTGATGCACCTGAGCTTAATCTCGAGTCTCATAGCAAAGGGTCTGAATACTTATGTAAGTAAGTTATTTATGTTTTTTTCTCTCTCTTTCTTTCTCTCTCACCTTCTCTCTCCCTCGCTCTCTCATGCTGGGAGTGTTTTGTAGTTGAGAGGCCATGTGGAGGGCTCTGTCCTTACTTATTTTCTTGATCCTTTCCTTAGTATTTTCTTTCAATTTAAATTTTTTATGGTGGAAGGTTAACGCACTGTTAGTTTAGTGGTGCCCAATTTTTTCCTTCAATGTAAGGGAGGAAGGGGACAGAGTTTTAGTTTCCTGGGGTTTGAACGGTGTGGGGTGCTGATTGCTTCTCAGCCTGACACAGAGGATACGCTGTCTTTACGGCATGGATTCAGGTGTGTTCCTGAGAATGGAGTTAAGGTGGAGGAGGTTCTGCTCGCTGTCGGCGAACAGGTAGGAGCTGAATTCATACATTCTGCATCCAGAATGAACAAAGCTGTGGGTATTTTCATGAAAATAGTAAATTTAGTGGGCAGGTTGATTACTAGCGGAACACAACGACGACGGTTGTAGTTGCAAATCTGCCTCCTTTTTGTTACGGATGATCAAATCTGGAAAGAGCTCGTTTTGGTAAGTTTTCTAGCGGTTTTCGTGTACTGTTGGCAGGTTTTCCGGCAGATGCCGTTAACCATTGTGTGGTGTTCATGTAATTTTTCACTGGTCTGATGGACCCACAACATTATTGGGATTTTAAAACAATACAGCCATAACAATTTACGTAAAAATACTTGTTGATATATCTTATGTTGACTTATATCAATTACAAGAACTATAGACAGCATACATGGTTAATATAGACAGTATACATGGTTAATATAGACAGTATACATGGTTAATATAGACAGTATACATGGTTAATATAGACGGTATACATGGTTAATATAGACAGTATACATGGTTAATATAGACAGCATACATGGTTAATATAGACAGTATACATGGTTAATATAGAGAGTATACATTGTTAATATAGACAGCATACATGGTTAATATAGACAGTATACATGGTTAATATAGACAGCATACATGGTTAATATAGACAGTATACATGGTTAATATAGACAGCATACATGGTTAATATAGACAGGATACATGGTTAATATAGACAGCATACATGGTTAATATAGACAGTATACATGGTTCATATTGTCACGTCTAATCAAGGTGGGTGGAATCAGGCGCAGAGAGCAGATAGCGATATAAAGTTTTATTCTCGGGTGAACAAAATAAACAACGGTCAACCCAAATACACAGAGGGTGAATTTATCCAACTCAGGATAAAGACTAACCGGAGAATAAGAAACAACAAACACCGACAGACAAAACGAATGACAAAATAAACAATCCCGCACAAAACAAGGGCGGGACAACCTACATTAAATACAGACACTAATTAACTACACAACACACAGGTGAAACCAATTAGACAAAACCAACAGATACACGAAAAAGGGATCGGTAGTGGCTAATAGGACGGTGACGACGACCGCCGAGCACCGCCCTAACGGGCAGGAGAGCCAACTTCGGCGGAAGTCGTGACAGTACCCCCCCCTGACACGCGGCTCCCGCAGCGCGCCGCCACCGTCCTCGAGGACAACCCGGAGGACGAGGTGCTGGGCGATCCGGGTGGAGGCGGTGGAAATCTCTCAGGAGGGAAGGGTCCAAAATATCCCTCACCGGAACCCAGCATCTCTCCTCCGGGCCGTACCCCTCCCAGTCCACGAGGTACTGTAGGCCCCCCACCCGGCGTCTAGAATCCAGAATGCCTCGAACTGTATACGCCGGGGACCCCTCGATGTCCAGAGGGGGCAGAGGGACCTCAGGCACCTCACCTTCTTGCAGGGGACCAGCCACCACAGGCCAAAGGAGAGACACATGAAACGAGGGGTTAATACGGTAGTACCTAGGAAGTTGTAACCTATAACACACCTCGTTTATTCTCCTTGGGACTTTGAACGGCCCCACACACTGCGGCCCCAGCTTCCGACAGGGCAGGCGGAGAGACAGGTTTCGGGTCGAGAGCCAGACCCTGTCCCCCGGTGCAAACACGGGGGTCTCACTGCGGTGCTGGTCAGCGCTCCTCTTCTGCCGTTCTCCCGCTAACCATAATGAGTCCTGAACGGCTTCCCAGGTGTCCTTGGAGCACTGTACCCATTCCTCCACCGCAGGAGCCTCGGTCTGACTCTGATGCCATGGAGCCAGGACCGGCTGGTAACCTAACACACACTCAAAAGGAGACAAGTTAGTAGAGGAGTGGCGTAAGGAGTTCTGGGCTAGTTCAGCCCATGGAACATACCTTGCCCACTCACCAGGCCGGTCCCGGCAATAGGACCGCAGAAACCTGCCCACATCCTGGTTAACGCGCTCCACCTGCCCATTACTCTCGGGGTGAAAACCTGAGATTAAGCTAACCGAGACCCCCAGTCTCTCCATAAACGCCCTCCACACTCTGGACGTGAATTGGGGACCCCGATCAGAGACGATATCCTCAGGCACCCCATAGTGCCGGAAGACATGGGTAAACAAAGCCTCAGCAGTCTGCAGGGCCGTAGGAAGACCGGGCAACGGAATGAGACGACAGGACTTAGAAAACCGATCCACAACGACCAGGATCGTAGTACTTCCCTGGGACGGGGGAAGGTCAGTAAGAAAATCCACCGATAAATGTGTCCACGGCCGTTGTGGAATGGGGAGGGGTTGTAATTTCCCTCTAGGTAGGTGCCGAGGAGCCTTGCTCTGAGCACACACTGAGCAAGAGGAGACATAAAATCTCACGTCTTTAGCCAGTGTGGGCCACCAGTATCTCCCTCTCAGACTCTGCACTGTCCTCTTGATACCAGGATGACCCGAGGAGGGAAGAGTATGAGCCCACCTAATCAGCTTGTCCCGGACCACCCTCGGCACGTACTTGGTCCCAACTGGACAGTTAGGAGGAGCCGGCTCTGACTGTGAGGCCCTCTCTATCTCAGCGTCCACCTCCCATATCACCGGTGCCACGAGACATGACGGTGGAATGATGGGAGTTGGCTCTACTGACCGTTCCTCGGTATCATAGAGGCGAGACAGTGCGTCAGCTTTAGTGTTTTGGGAGCCTGGCCGATATGTGAGTGTAAGCTGGAACCTAGTAAAAAACATGGCCCATCTAGCCTGACGTGGATTTAGTCTCTTAGCTGCCAGGATGTACTTGAGATTACGATGGTCAGTCCAGATGAGAAAAGGGTATTTAGCCCCCTCAAGCCAATGTCTCCACACCTTCAGAGCCTTGACTACAGCTAACAACTCCCGGTCCCCCACATCATAGTTTCGCTCCGCTGGGCTGAGCTTGCTCGAAAAGAAAGCACACGGGCGGAGTTTGGATGGCACGCCCGAGCGTTGGGACAGCACGGCTCCAACCCCAGCCTCGGACGCATCCATCTCCACTATGAACGCTAAAGAGGGGTCCGGATGCGCCAACACGGGCGCATTGGTGAACAGCTCCTTCAGACGACTGGAAGCTCTGCCCGCCTCTGCTGACCAGCGCAAGCGCACCGGTCCTCCCTTCAGCAGTGAGGTGATGGGAGCAGCCACCTGACCAAAACCCCGGATAAACCTCCGGTAGTAATTGGCAAACCCTAAAAACCGCTGCACTTCTTTCACCGTGGTCGGAGTCGGCCAATTACGCACGGCTGTAACGCGATCATCCTCCATCACCACCCCGGAGGTGGAAATACGATACCCCAAGAAGGAAACGGACTGTTTGAAAAACTCACATTTATCCGTCTTGCAATACAGGTCATGCTCCAGTAGTCGCCCAAGTACCTTACGCACCAGAGACACATGCTCCGCGCGTGTAGCAGAATAGATCAAGATGTCATCAATGTACACTACCACTCCCTGCCCGAGCAGGTCTCGGAGAATCTCATCTACGAAGGATTGAAAAACGGCTGGAGCATTCTTCAACCCGTATGGCATGACGCAGTACTCATAATGACCGAAGTAGTACTAAATGCGGTTTTCCACTCATCTCCTCCCCGGATACGTACCAGATTATACGCGCTCCTTAGGTCCAGTTTTGTGAAGAATCACGCCCCGTGAAATGATTCCATTGCCGTAGCGATGAGAGGTAGTGGGTAACTAAACCCCACTGTGATGGAATTTAGACCTCTATAATCAGTACACGGACGCAGACCTCCATCCTTCTTCTTCACAAAAAAGAAGCTTGAGGTTACGGATGATATGGAGGGCTGAATGTACCCCTGTCCCAGCGATTCGGAAACATATGTTTCCATCGCAACTGTCTCCTCCTGGGACAATGGATACACGTGACTCCTAGGAAGTTCAGCGTTTTCCAGAAGGTTTATCGCACAGTCCTCTCGACGATGAGGTGGTAATTGGGTCGCCTTCCCTTTACTGAAGGCGATAGCCAAATGGGCATATTCAGAGGGAATGCGCACGGTGGAAACTTGGTCTGGACTCTCCACCGTAGTCGCACCAACGGCAACTCCTATACACCTACTTGAACACTCCTCTGACCACCCCTTAAGAGCCCCCTGTCGCCAGAAAATCACCGGGTTGTGTTGAGCTAACCAGGGAACCCCCAACACCACTGGAAACGCAGGTGAATCTATAAGGAACAGGCTAATCTGCTCCTTATGATCACCCTGTGTTACCATGTCCAGCAGCACCGTAGCCTAATTACTCCTGACCCTAATGGTCGGCTATCTAAGGAGTGCACGGGGAAAGGTCGATCTAATGACACCAGGGGAATCCCTAGCCTTAACGCAAGCCCACGATCCATAAAATTCCCAGCTGCGCCTGAATCGACTAGCGCCTTATGCTGTAGAGATGGGGAAAAACCAGGGAAAGAAATCAATACAAACACATGACCGACAGGAAGCTCTGAATGAGTTTGGTGCTTACTCACCTGGGGTGATCGAGCAGTGTTCCGCCTGTCCTCCTGACTCCTAGACGAGTTCCTCCAGCACCGGTTGGACGTGTGCCCTCGTCGACCACAACTGGTGCAGGAAGACACTCCTCCTCCGGTCCCCCTTGAAGCCGTACCTCCTAATTCCATAGGGATAGGAACAGGGGGGCTGGGGATTGGAAACGACAGGACCTGATCCGAACGCCCGCGAGCAGCCAGCAGGTTGTCCAGACGGATAACCAGATCGATAAGTCCATCCAGTGTGAATGTGGTGTCCCGACATGCCAGCTCCCTGCGGACATCCTCCCTGAGACTACATCTAAAATGATCAATCAAGGCCCTGTCGTTCCATCCTGCTCCTGCTGCCAAAGTCCTAAACTCAATGGCAAAATCCCGTACGCTCCTCGTCTCCTGACGCAGGTGGAACAGCCGTTCACCCGCCGCCCGACCCTCGGGTGGATGGTCAAAAACAGCTCGGAATCGGCGGGTGAACTCTGGGTAATTATCCTTAGCCGAGTCCGGACCATTCCATACTGCATAGGGCTCGCCCAGTCAAGCAGGAGACGAGGGCGCACACGCTCTCCTCTCCAGAGGGAGCAGGACGCACGGTAGCCAGGTATAGTTCCAGCTGAAGGAGGAAACCCTGGCACCCAGCCGCCGATCCGTCAAACTCCCGTGGGAGTGTCAGCCGAAGAGCCCCAGAGCCAGATGTGGTCGCAGAAACAGGAGGTGCTGGAGAAGGGATTGGTAGAGATGATGTGGGGAGGCCACTCCTCTCCCATCGATCCATTCTCTCCATCATTTGGTCCATAGCAGAACCAATCCGGTGAAGCACGCTGGTATGATGGAGGACCCTCTCTTCCATCGATGGGAGAGGAGATGCTGCTGCTCCTGCTGATTCCATGGGTGGTGCGGGATTCTGTCACGTCTAATCAAGGTGGGTGGAATCAAGCGCAGAGAGCAGATAGCGATATAAAGTTTTATTCTCCGGTGAACAAAATAAACAACGGTCAACCCAAATGTACACAGGGTGAATTTATCCAACACAGGATAAAGACTAACCGGAGAATAAGAAACAACAAACACCGACAGACAAAACGAATGGCAAAATAAACAATCCCGCACAAAACAAGGGCGGGACAACCTACATTAAATACAGACACTAATTAACTAAACAACACACAGGTGGAACCAATTAGACAAAACCAACAGATACACGAAAAAGGGATCGGTAGTGGCTAATAGGACGGCTAATAGGACGGTGACGACGACAGCCGAGCACCGCCCGAACAGTTGGCAGGAGAGCCAACTTCGGCGGAAGTCGTGACACATATAGACGGTATACAGTATACATGGTTCATATAGACATATACATGGTTAATATAGACAGCATACATGGTTAATATAGACAGCATACATGGTTAATATAGACAGTATACATGGTTCATATAGACAGTATACAGTATACATGGTTCGTATAGACAGCATACATGGTTAATATAGACAGCATACATGGTTCATATAGACAGTATACATGTTTAATATAGACAGCATACATGGTTCATATAGACAGTATACATGGTTAATATAGACAGCATACATGGTTAATATAGATAGCATACATGGTTCATATAGACAGTATACAGTATACATGGTTCATATAGACAGTATACATGGTTAATATAGACAGCATACATGTTTCATATATGCCATTTACCTCTGCTAGATCACATCTATCAATAAAAGTGCTATTCAGTTTTCTTTTAAATAAAATGTGATTTTTGTCAAACAAAAATTAATTATAATCAATACACTCTTACCAGGTGTCCGCTTGGTGTCCTCCGCTTGGTGTCCTCCAGCTGCGTCCACTTTTCCATTTGGTTCAGAGGAGAAAGGCAACTGCCACGAATGATTTATCATCGAATAGATATGTGAAAAACACCTTGAGGATTGATTCTAAACAACATTTGCCATGTTTCTGTCGATATTATGGAGTTAATTTGGAAAAAGGTTTGGCGTTGTAATGACTGAATTTTCAGGGTTTTTTCTTAGCCAAACGTGATGAACAAAACGGAGCGATTTCTCCTACACAAATAATCTTTTTGGAAAAACTGAACATTTGCTATCTAACTGAGAGTCTCCTCATTGAAAACATCCAAAGTTCTTCAAAGGTAAATGATTTTATTTGAATGCTTTTCTTGTTTTTGTGAAAATGTTGCCTGCTGAATGCTAGGCTTAATGCTATGCTAGCTATCAATACTCTTACACAAATGCTTGTGTAGCTATGGTTGAAAAGCCTATTTTGAAAATCTGAGACGACAGTGTTGTTAACTTCTTGCGTCGAGCAATCCCGGATCCGGGATTCTATTTATAGCCTCAAGCTCATTAGCATAACACAACGTTAACTATTCTTGAAAATTGCAAATGAAATGAAATAAATATATTTGCTCTCAAGCTTAGACTTTTGTTAACAACACTGTCATCTCAGCTAAACAAGCATTTGTGTAAGAGTGTTGATAGCTAGCATAGCTATAAGCCTAGAATTCAGCCAGCAACATTTTCACAAAAACAAGAAAATCATTCAAATAAAATCATTTACCTTTGAAGAACTTCAGATGTTTTCAATGAGGAGACTCTCAGTTAGATAGCAAATGTTCAGTTTTTCAAAAAAATATTATTTGTGTAGGACAAATCGCTCCGTTTTGTTCACGTATGGCT
Organism: Oncorhynchus masou masou; assembly: GCF_036934945.1. Taxonomy (NCBI): domain Eukaryota; kingdom Metazoa; phylum Chordata; class Actinopteri; order Salmoniformes; family Salmonidae; genus Oncorhynchus; species Oncorhynchus masou. Next base: position 12,783,581 of record NC_088243.1, on the reverse strand, counting down.
ATGAAAAAAACCTGTATCCAGTTATAGCCTCAAGCTCATTAGCATAACGTAACGTTAACTATTTATGAAATCGCAAATGAAATGAAATGAATGTGCTAGCTCTCAAACTTAGCCTTTTCTTAACAACACTGTCATCTCAGATTTTCAAAATATGCTTTTGAACCATAGCAAAACAAGCATATGTGATAGCTAGCGTAGCATTTAGCGTAGCATTTAGCAGGCAACATTTGCACAAAAACCAGAAAAGGATTCAAATAAAATCATTTACCTTTGAAGAACTTTGGATGTTTTCAATGAGGAGACTCTCAGTTACATAGCAAATGTTCAGTTTTTCCTGAAAGATTCTTTGTGTAGGAGAAATCGCTCCGTTTTGTACATCATGTTTGGGTACCAAAAAAAAACGAAATTCCGTCATCAAAACGGCGAACTGTTTTCCAAATTAACTCCATAATATCGACTGAAACACGGCAAACGCTGTTTAGAATCAATCCTCAATGTGTTTTTCACATATCTCTTCATTGATATATCGTTCGTGGTAGTCTCCTTTCTCCGGTGAATCGCTTGGAAAAAGACGTGCAGTTGAAGATGACGCACCAATTTCGACGGAGGACACCGGGCGGACACCTGGCAAATGTAGTCTCTTATGGTCAATCTTCCAATGATATGCCTACAAATACGTCACAATGCTGCAGACACCTTGGGGAAATGATAGATCGGGCAGGCTCATTCCTTGCGCATTCACAGCCATATAAGGAGACAATGAAAAACAGAGCCTCAAAAATCCTACTCATTTCAGGGTTGAAGTTTCATCTTGGTTTTGCCTGTAGCATCTGTTCTGGGGCACTCACAGACAATATCTTTGCAGTTCTGGAAACGTCAGAGTGTTTTCTTTCCACAGCTATCAATTATATGCATAGTCAAGCATCTTTTTGTGACAAAATATTGCGCTTAAAACAGGCACGTCTTTTTATCCAAAAATGAAATAGCGCCCCCATAGATGTAACAGGTTAACAAAAGGCTAAGCTTGTGAGCCAATATATTTATTTCATTTCATTTGCGATTTTCATGAATAGTTAACGTTGCGTTATGCTAATGAGCTTGAGGCTATGATTACGCTCCCGGATACGGGATTGCTCGACGCTAGAGGTTAACCAGCATGGATACTACAACATTCTGCAGCAATACATGATCCCATGTGGTTTGTGACTATCATTTGTTTTTCAACAGGACAATGAACAAAACACACCTCCAGGCTGGGTAAGGGCTATTTGAACAAGAAGGAGAGTGATGGAGTGCTGCATCAGATGACCTGGCCTACTCAATCACTAGACCTCAACCCAATTGAGATTGTTTGGGATGAGTTGGACCACAGAGTGAAGGAAAAGCAGCCGACAAGTGCTCAACATATGTGGGAACTCGTTTAAGACTGTTGGCAAAGCATTCCATGTGAAGCTGGTTGAAAGAATGCCAAGAGCGTGCAAATCTGTTGTCAAGGCAAAGGGTGGCTACTTTGAAGAATCTAAAATAAAACATATATTTTGACTGTGTACTGGGATGCTCAATCACGGAGAACCTGTTCTTAATCAGGCACATTTTCTAATGTGAACTTTGGACTGTTATCTTTCGAAAACGAGAAGGCTTTTGATAGAGTGGACCATGAGTATCTGTTTAATGTGATGTTTGGGTTTAGGGAAAGGTTTTTGGCCTGTGTGAAGATGTTGTGTGCTGTGGCGTCATGTATTGTCAAGGTGGAAGGGGAGGCTCAGTAGGCCAGTCAAGGGTGAGGAAGGGGGATTAGACAAGGATGCCCTCTGTCGGGGCTGTAATATACAGCTGAAGTCAGAAGTTTACATACACTTAGGTTGGAGTCATTATAACTTGTTTTTCAATCACTCCACCCATTTCTTGTTAACAAACTATAGTTTTGGCAAGTCGGCTAGGACATCTACTTTGTGCATGACAAAAGTAATTTTTCCAACAATTGTTTACAGACAGATTATTTCACTTATAATTCACTGTATCACAATTCCAGTGGGTCAGAAGTTTCCATACACTAAGTTGACTGTGCCTTTAACCAGCTTGGAAAATTCCAGAAAATTATGTCATTGCTTTAGAAGTGTCTGATAGGCTAATTGACATCATTTGAGTCAATTGGAGGTGTAGCTGTGGATGTATTTCAAGGCCTACCTTCAAACTCAGTGCCTCTTTGCTTGACATCATGGGAAAATCAAAAGAAATCAGCCAAGACCTCAGAAAAGAATTGTAGACCTCCACAAGAATGGTTCATCCTTGGCATCAATTTCCAAATGCCTGAAGGTACCACGTTCATCTGTACAAACAATAGTACTCAAGTATAAACACTATGGGACCATGCAGCCGTCATACCGCTCAGGAAAGAGACGCGTTCTGTCTCCGAGAGATGAGGTGCAAAAAGTGGAAATCAATCCCATAACAACAGCAAAAGACCTTGTGAAGATGCTGGAGGAAACAGGTACAAAAGTATTTATATCCACAGTAAAAACGAGTCCTATATCGACATACCCTGAAAGGCCGCTCAGCAAGGCAGAAGCCACTGCTCCAAAACAGCCATTAAAAAAGCCAGACTACAGTTTGCAACTGCACATGGGGACAAAGATCGTACTTCTTGGAGACATGTCCTCTGGACTGATGAAACAAAAATCAAACTGTTTGGCCATAATGACTATTGTTATGTTTGGAGGAAAAAGGGGGGCACTTGAAAGCCGAAGAACACCATCCCAACCGTGAAGCACGGGGGGCTGGTGCATTTCACAAAATAGATGGCATCATAAGGTAGGAAAATGATGTGGATATATTGAAGCAACATCTCAAGACATCAGTCAGGAAGTTAAAGCTTGGTCGCAAATGGGTCTTCCAAATGGACAATGACCTCGAGTACTTCCAAAGTTGTTTCAAAATGGCTTAAGGACAGCAAAGTCAAGGTATTGGAGTGGCCATCACAAAGCCCTGACCTCAATCCTATAGAAGATTTGTGGGCAAAACTGAAAAAGCGTGTGCGAGCAAGGAGGACTACAAACCTGACTCTGTTACACCAGCTCTGTCATGAGGAATGGGCCAAAATTCACCCAATGTACTGTTGGAAGCTTGTGGAAGGCTACCCGAAATGTTTGACCCAAGTTAAACAATTTAAAGTCAATGCTACCAAATACTAATTCAGTGCATGTAAACTTCTGACCCACTGGGATTGTGATGAAAGAAATAAAACCTGAAATAAATCATTCTCTCTACAATTATTCTGACATTTCACATTCTTAAAATAAGGTGGCGATCCTAACTGACCTAAGACAGGGAATTTTTACTAGGATTAAATGTCAGAAATTGGTAAAGACTGAGTTTAAAGTTTTGCTGTTGTGTAGCCACCCCCCTTCCAGGGAGCTTGCAGTGGGGTTGTGAAGGGCTTAACATTTTGGGGGTGTACCTGAGCTCAGAGAGGTGGGTCAGGAATAACTGGGAGGGGCTGTAACAGGCAGTGGTGTCAAGACAAGCCAGGTGGTTGTGGCGCCTGTCCCGAGTGTCATATAGAGGGAGGGTGCTGATAACCAACAAGTCTAGGGTTTCCGGCATGATGGTGTTGATGTTTGCCATGACCAGCCTTTCAAAGCACTTCATGGTTACCAACGTTAGTGCTTCCAGGCGGTAGTCATTTATGCAGGTTACCTTCGCTTTCTTGGGAACAGGGACTGTGGTGGTATGTTTGAAACATGTAGGTATTACAGACTCGGTCAGGGAGAGTTTGAAAATGTCAGTAAAGACACTTGCCAGTTGGATGCTTTGAGTCCACGTCCTGGTAATCAATCTGGCCCCACGGCTTTGTGAATGTTGACCTGTTTAAAGGTTTTGCATCGGCTATGGAGGGTGTGATCACGGTTGTCCAGAACAGCTGGTGCTCTCATGCATGCTTCATGAGTAGTGCCTGTATATATATATATATATATATATATATATATATATATATATATATATATATATATATATATATATATATATATATATATATATATATATACATGTATATATACAGTTTTTGCTGAACAATAACTGCAATATCATGTGATGAAAGTCCTTTTCTGGAGAAACCCAGTTATGTAATTAGTAAATGAAACCCCCCAGAAACACGGTATACTGTTTGTGTCTGTATCTCTCTATTTCAGGTCTGACAGAACTCCCCTTTCAGCCTACTTCCTCTGTTCACACCTCTATCTGATGCTGGGCTCGCTGTAATGTGTGGTTCCCTAGCTGCTCGTTAACATAATGTCGCTGTGTGTGCGTGTGTGCTTGAGAGAGAGAGCGAGATAGATAGAGAGACAGAGAGAGAGCGAGAGAGATAGAGAGACAGAGAGAGAGAGAGAGGGGCAACATCACCCTGTGGGCCGTCAGGGGCTTCAAGTCCAGACTTTGTTTTTTGACACCCTTCCCACTGTGTCCTCATGTGGCCTGGCTGTGCTATCAGAGAGAGGGGGCACAGTGACCTTCTATGTTGCTTTTGGTAGGTACTATGAGTACTCTCTCTGTGAGTCATTAGTCATCTGTGAGCTAAAGAACAAAGGTTCTCAGGAACTGGATCATGGAACTAGAACATGGAACTAGAACCTGAAACTAGAACAAGGAAGTGGAACATTGATATATTGTGTTTAACAGACTTGAATGGAACTTATTAAATTATGCTTTGTTACTTGATAACTTACTTGGTTTATTTTTGATAGATTATTTTACACACTGAGCAGGGCTAAGAATCGCCAGAGACGTCGCAATAAAGTATTATCACGATACTTAGGTGTCGATACGATATGTATTGTGATTCTCACGATTATATATGTATTGCAATTCCATACTGTGATTGTATTGTGATTCGATGTTCCATACGTATTGCTCACCATATGTCTACTGCAGAGGGACAACAAAGCCGTGAGAAAACTAGTTTTGATCAGTCATGGAAATAAAAGTGCTGAAAAAATTGGCTCCCGATTTAATACGAAGACGAAAACAAGCTATGAATGAAAAATACTGACGTTTTGGTGCAGGTACAGCCAACAAAGATAATACTGTGACATTGTCAAAACGATCCGAATCGATATATATTCAACAAAAATATCCCGATATGTAACTGTATCAAACACACAAACACAAAACTGAAATCTAAGTATTTTATCCATATCCTTGTCTTTGTATTTGATCTCAGATTCAGTATAGGCCAAACCCAGAAAGATTAGACAATGTCACTATGAATGTCAGGTCATATCAACACAGTCTGAGGTCTATATAATTTCCCCTTTGTAGGAGGTGGTATCTTGGTACTTTCCAACCAGGGCACTTTCTCCTGTTTGTGTGTGTGTGTGTGTGCGTGTGTGCGTGTGTGTGTGTGTGTGTGTGTGTGTGTGTGTGTGTGTGTGTGTGTGTGTGTGTGTGTGTGTGTGTGTGTGTGTGTGTGTGTGTGTGTGTGTGTGTGTGTGTGTGTGCATCCGTGTGTCCACGTGTGTGTCTGTTACCTTGTTGACTGGCACAACTGTACCTGGCTCATCCAGACAGTGAACCTACATGGTACTCCTCTCAGTCCTAAAGTGTAAACACACACCGTTTCACAACACTCTCTCTATTGGCTCTTTGTGTTTATGTCCTGTAGGCCAACAGTACTCCCTAGTCACTCTGTGTTTCTGTCCTGTAGGCCAACAGTACTCCCTGGTCACTCTGTGTTTCTGTCCTGTAGGCCAACAGTACTCCCTAGTCACTCTGTGTTTCTGTCCTGTAGGCCAACAGTACTCCCTAGTCACTCTGTGTTTATGTCCTGTAGGCCAACAGTACTCCCTAGTCGCTCTGTGTTTTTGTCCTGTAGGCCAACAATACTCCCTAGTCACTCTGTGGTTCTGTCCTGTAGGCCTAGTCACTCTGTGTTCATGTACTGTAGGCCAACATTACTCCCTAGTCACTCTGTGTTTCTGTTCTGTAGGCCAACAGTACTCCCTAGTCACTTTGTGTTTATGTCCTGTAGGCCAACAGTACTCCCTAGTCGCTCTGTGTTTTTGTCCTGTAGGCCAACAGTACTCCCTAGTCACTCTGTGTTTATGTCCTGTAGGCCAACAGTACTCCCTAGTCACTCTGTGTTTATGTCCTGTAGGCCAACATTACTCCCTAGTCACTCTGTGTTTCTGTTCTGTAGGCCAACAGTACTCCCTAGTCACTTTGTGTTTATGTCCTGTAGGCCAACAGTACTCCCTAGTCGCTCTGTGTTTTTGTCCTGTAGGCCAACAGTACTCCCTAGTCAATCTGTGATTCTGTCCTGTAGGCCAACAGTACTCCCTAGTCACTCTGTGTTTATGTCCTGTAGGCCAACAATACTCCCTAGTCACTCTGTGGTTCTGTCCTGTAGGTCTAGTCACTCCGTGTTCATGTCCTGTAGGCCAACAGTACTCCCTAGTTCATTCTCTCCCACCTTTTCCTATCCAAGGCTCCTATTCTGTAATTTCATTTTTTTTGGTTGTTTCTATTGTTTTTCTGTGGCTTTATTCAAATGGTATTATTTTTCAGACTCTTGAAATATTTGCTCCTTACAGCCAAAATGTACCCTTAACATGTGAATGTAATTACGCTCCTTAGTAAAGACAGCCAATGTCACACCCTGGCCATTGAGAGGTTTTTATTCTCTATTTTGGTTAGGCCAAGGTGTGACTAGGGTGGGCATTCTATTTTCACTTTCTATGTTTTGGATTTCTGTTTTGTTTGGCCGGGTGTGGTTCTCAATAAGAGGCAGCTGTCTATCGTTGTCTCTGATTGAGAACCATACTTCGGTAGCCTTTTCCCACTATGGGTTGTGGGTATGTTTAGTGTGTTTTGCACCTGACGGGGCTGTTTCGGTTGTTCCTTTTGTTACTTTGTATTTAGTGTTCAGTTCTATTTAATAAAACGACGAACATGTACCACGCTGCACCTTGGTCCTCACCTTCTTCCACCAACAGCCGTGACAGCAAAGATGTGTTGTGTATGTATGGTACATGTTCTTATGTGCTCTTCAATACAAATGTATAACATTTTTTAGTTTTTTTAAGGCGATTATGCCAAAATGTAAGTCTGTGTGTATGTCCTGTCAATAGACAATCAGATCTATGCATTTTCCTGGATAGTCACCCACTGAAGTGTCCTAGGGTAAGGAATATTTTGGGACTCTCTAGCCAGCGTCACTCACAACCAGAGTTTGAGTGATCATCTGTGAGAACTGAGTCAGCGATGACGATGGTACCCTACCTATCCTCAGTAGTCTGCTTGGTTCACGGAGAGTGGGGTACGTTCAGCATCCCTACATCAAGGGAAATATAGTATTATTTCTAACAAAAATATCTACAAACATTTCAGAATGTTTTGTGTCCCTGGAAATAATCAGAATGGATGTAAACATAACAGTTTTGAAAGCAGTGTCACGCCCTGGCCATAAAGATACTTTTCTTCTATATTTTGGTTAGGCCAGGGTGTGACTAGGGTGGGTATTCTAGTTTCTTTATTTTCTTTATTTCTATGTTTTCTATTTCCTTGTTTTTTGCCGAGTGTGGTTCCCAATCAGAGGCAGCTGTTTATCGCTGTCTCTGATTGGGGGATCACATAAGTTGTCATTCTCCTTTTGGTGTTTGTGGGATCTTGTTTTTTGTTAGCTCTGTGAAGCCTGCAGAACGTGACGTTCCTTATTATTTTTGTTGTTTTTGGTTTGGTGTTCTGAGTAGTTAAAGAATCATGAACATTTACCAGGAGGACTGGACATGGGAGGACATCCTGGATGGCAAAGGATCCTGAACGTGGGAGGAGATCCTTGCCGGAAGGGATCGCCTCCCATGGGAACAGGTGGAAGCAGCGAGGGAGTCAGAGCAATGAAGCAAGCACGAGAGGCAGCCCCCCCGCAAAAAATTGGGGGGGGCACATGGGGAGATTGGCGGAGTCAGGTTGTAGACCTGAGCCAACTCCCCATGCTTACCGTGGGGAGAGAACGACTGGTCAAGCACCGTGTTATCCGGTTCTGCGCACCATGCCTTCGGTGCGCATCCACAGCCCGGTGCACTGGTGTTCTGAGTAATTAAAGAATCATGAACACTTACCACGCCGCACCTTCTAAAGTACTTCCGGCGCCGACAGAGATGGCCGCCTCACTTCGCGTTCCTAGGAAACTATGCAGTTTTTTTTTTTTTTACGTGTTATTTCTTACATTAGTACCCCAGGTCATCTTAGGTTTCATTACATACAGTCGAGAAGAACTACTGTATATAAGATCAGCATCAACTCAACATCAGTACGACCAAGAATATGTTTTTCGCGACGCGGAATCCTGTGTTCTGCCTTACAAACAGGACAACGGAATGGATCGCATGCAACGCGCAGCGACCCAAAAAAACGACTCTGAAAAATAGGGAAACGAGGCGGTCTTCTGGTCAGACTACGGAGATGGACACATCGTGCCCCACTTCCTAGCATTCTTCTTGCCAATGTCCAGTCTCTTGACAACAAGGTTGATGAAATCCGAGCAAGGGTAGCATTCCAGAGGGACATCAGAGACTGTAACGCTCTGTGCTTCACGGAAACATGGCTCACTGGAGAGACGCTATCCGAAGCGGTGCAGCCAACGGGTTTCTCCACGCATCGCGCCGACAGAAACAAACACCTTTCTGGTAAGAAGAGGGGTGGGGGTGTATGCCTTATGGCTAACGAGGCATGGTGCGATGAAAGAAACATACAGGAACTCAAAACCTTCTGTTCACCTGATTTAGAATTCCTCACAATCAAATGTAGACCGCATTATCTACCAAGAGAATTCTCTTCGATTATAATCACAGCCGTATATATCCCCCCCCCAAGCAGACACATCGATGGCTCTGAACGAACTTTATTTAACTCTTTGCAAACTGGAAACCATTTATCCGGAGGCTGCATTCATTGTTGCTGGGGATTTCAACAAGGCTAATCTGAAAACAAGACTCCCTAAATTTCATCAGCATATCGATTGCGCAACCAGGGGCGGAAAAACCTTGGATCACTGTTACTCTAACTTCCGCGACGCATATAAGGCCCTGCCCCACCCCCCTTTCGGAAAAGCTGACCACGACTCCATTTTGCTGATACCTGCCTACAGACAAAAACTAAAAAAAGAAGCTCCCACGCTGAGGTCTGTCCAACGCTGGTCCGACCAAGCTGACTCCACACTCCAAGACTGCTTCCATCACGTGGACTGGGACATGTTTCGTATTGCGTCAGATAACAACATTTACGAATACGCTGATTCGGTGTGCGAGTTCATTAGAAGGTGCGTTGAAGATGTCTTTCCCATAGCAACGATTAAAACATTCCCTAACCAGAAACCGTGGATTGTTGGCAGCATTCGTGTGAAACTGAAAGAGCGAACCACTGCTTTCAATCAGGACAAGGTGTCTGGTAACATGACTGAATACAAACAGTGCAGCTATTCCCTCCGCAAGGCTATCAAACAAGCTAAGCGTCAGTACAGAGACAAAGTAGAATCTCAATTCAACGGCTCAGACACAAGAGGCATGTGGCAGTGTCTACAGTCAATCACGGACTACAGGAAGAAATCCAGCCCAGTCACGGACCAGGATGTCTTGCTCCCAGGCAGACTAAATAACTTTTTTGCCCGCTTTGAGGACAATACAGTGCCACTGACACGGCCTGCAATGGAAACATGCGGTCTCTCCTTCACTGCAGCCGAGGTGAGTAAAACATTTAAACGTGTTAACCCTCGCAAGGCTGCGGGCCCAGACGGCATCCCCAGCCGCGCCCTCAGAGCATGCGCACACCAGCTGGCTGGTGTGTTTACGGACATATTCAATCAATCCCTATACCAGTCTGCTGTTCCCACATGCTTCAAGAGGGCCACCACTGTTCCTGTTCCCAAGAAAGCTAACGTAACTGAGCTAAACGACTACCGCCCCGTAGCACTCACTTCCGTCATCATGAAGTGCTTTGAGAGACTAGTCAAGGACCATATCACCTCCACCCTACCTGACACCCTAGACCCACTCCAATTTGCTTACCGCCCAAATAGGTCCACAGACGATGCAATCTCAACCACACTGCACACTGCCCTAACCCATCTGGACAAGAGGAATACCTATGTGAGAATGCTGTTCATCGACTACAGCTCGGCATTCAACACCATAGTACTGGGTCTCGACCCCGCCCTGTGCAACTGGGTACTGGACTTCCTGACGGGCCGCCCCCAGGTGGTGAGGGTAGGTAACAACATCTCCTCCCCGCTGATCCTCAACACTGGGGCCCCACAAGGGTGCGTTCTGAGCCCTCTCCTGTACTCCCTGTTCACCCGCGACTGCATGGCCACGCACGCCTCCAACTCAATCATCAAGTTTGCGGACGACACTACAGTGGTAGGCTTGATTACCAACAACGACGAGACGGCCTACAGGGAGGAGGTGAGGGCCCTCGGAGTGTGGTGTCAGGAAAATAACCTCACACTCAACGTCAACAAAACTAAGGAGATGATTGTGGACTTCAGGAAACAGCAGAGGGAACACCCCCCTATCCACATCGATAGAACAGTAGTGGAGAGAGTAGCAAGTTTTAAGTTCCTCGGCATACACATCACAGACAAACTGAATTGGTCCACTCACACAGACAGCATCGTGAAGAAGGCGCAGCAGCGCCTCTTCAACCTCAGGAGGCTGAAGAAATTCGGCTTGTCACCAAAAGCACTCACAAACTTCTACAGATGCACAATCGAGAGCATCCTGGCTGGCTGTATCACCGCCTGGTACGGCAACTGCTCCGCCCTCAACCGTAAGGCTCTCCAGAGGGTAGTGAGGTCTGCACAACGCATCACCGGGGGCAAACTACCTGCCCTCCAGGACACCTACACCACCCGATGTTACAGGAAGGCCATAAAGATCATCAAGGACATCAACCACCCGAGCCACTGCCTGTTCACCCCGCTATCATCCAGAAGGCGAGGTCAGTACAGGTGCATCAAAGCTGGGACCGAGAGACTGAAAAACAGCTTCTATCTCAAGGCCATCAGACTGTTAAACAGCCACCACTAACATTGAGTGGCTGCTGCCAACACACTGACACTGACTCAACTCCAGCCACTTTAATAATGGGAATTGATGGGAAATGATGTAAATATATCACTAGCCACTTTAAACAATGCTACCTTATATAATGTTACTTACCCTACATTATTCATCTCATATGCATACGTATATACTGTACTCTATATCATCGACTGCATCCTTATGTAATACATGTATCACTAGCCACTTTAACTATGCCACTTTGTTTACATACTCATCTCATATGTATATACTGTACTCGATACCATCTACTGTATCTTGCCTATGCTGCTCTGTACCATCACTCATTCATATATCCTTATGTACATATTCTTTATCCCCTTACACTGTGTATAAGACAGTAGTTTAGGAATTGTTAGTTAGATTACTTGTTGGTTATTACTGCATTGTCGGAACTAGAAGCACAAGCATTTCGCTACACTCGCGTTAACATCTGCTAACCATGTGTATGTGACAAATACATTTGATTTGATTTGATTTGACCTTGGTCTCCTTCTAACAACGGAAGTTACAAACAGCTTATCAAAAGCAGTGGTCTCATGGCACAACTAACCCTGGGTATGGGGTACGTTGCACATAGGGACATTGTAAGTTGAACCGCCTTGAGATATGGGAGTAATGGTGTCCTGTGACAGTGGGTGATGGTGTTGGTAGGTTAAAGTTGAATTAATAAAATGGGGGTGTGGTAGATTGTATATCTTAAATGTATACCTACATTCAGATATAGATCTCTCTGCTCAATATAACTTACCCTTCCATTTCTTGACCCATTGTCTGGGACAGGGATGCTGTTTCGATGGTAATGTATTCAATCAATTCTATGCACTGGAGGAGCTCCAGGAAGCATCAGACATTGATAAATGATTGACACAATGATAGCTGTAAAGCTATAATCATCAAAAACTCTCATTGCTCGGGGAACACAGCCGTAAACAAGGCTCACTCTCAGTTTCCTGTGGCTGCATCGAGGCATGTCACAGGAAGTGATGTCACTTCCTGCTCCATCACATCAGTGTGGAAAGTAGAAGCTAGAAGCCCCCCAAATTTCTTCAGACCCACTTATGAGATGATACATGTGGGGCCATAAGCTTTAATTAGATAGACATGGTTGGTTTCCGAAGTGAAGTAAAATAACCTACATCTCTTACCCAGTAACCACTGCATCTAAACAAACAGTAGCGACCCACATACGATATGACACATGGGACCAGAAGCTTTTTTTTGCGACCAACTTTTTATTCCGTTTTGTCCTTCTTCTTTTTCAGAGGAAGGTTACAGGTATAGAAACAATCAAATAAATACATACGAAGATAACCCCAACCTATTCTCCCCTCAGTCCCCATCCACCCCCAAACCATTATTGGATGTTTCGGTAGCATAGCTGACCTACATTGGCAACTCCTTTTTTCTATATTTACAATGTGTATGTACAGTATCTTTCAAATCTTGGAATGTCCAAGACATTGGTAAGGGTACGGATTCCACATTTGGACGACTGGGGGGATGCAAAAGGCTGCCTTCCAGATCGAAAGGCATTATTGTGAAACATTGGATTATGGGCATGCCATTTTGATTCCCAGTTACATTGTTTTTCAATTTTGCGGCAAATAGAAATTGTTCGAGCAATAATTGGACCAAAGCGTAGTTTACATTGTTTAAGGGACATATCAGTGAAGAACACCTCTTCCAGGGCAATAGGAGACATCATATTTATCTCTATACTCAGCTAAGGGGCAGAACAATTAGGTCTAAACCCATTTAGGATGAGGCGAAATGCTAGTGCCTGGAAATCCAATTTAAAGTTTGGTACGGACAGTCCTCCTACCCCTTTCCCCCTGGAAATGTCAGGGAGGCAGTAGGGCTGATTGGGTTGATTCATTTTAGAACTTGATATGAAGCTGAATTTATTTATGATCTTCAATGTGTTTGGGACCGATTGAGATACATTGTCTAGATATAGTAAAATATCATCTGCGTATTAATGAGATGAAGTGATCAGTAAATTTGGGTAACATTTGTGTTATGGCACCACAGGCCAAAATTAGGTAAGGGGAAGTACAATAAATGAAATATCTTATCCAGTAACCACTGCTGCTAAACATTGTAACGGTTTTCTTGAGGTGAAGGAGAGGCGGACCAAAACGCAGCGTGGTTTCTATTCATGGTTATTTAATGAAGAAAACTATACATGAACAGACTAACAAAAACAAGAAACGTGAAAACCTAAAGACAGCCCTATCTGGTGCAAACACAGAGACAGGAACAATCACCCACAAAACCCAACACCAAAAGGCTACCTAAATATGGTTCCCAATCAGAGACAATGACTAACACCTGCCTCAGGCCAGACATAGAAATAGACAAACAAGACATCCAACATAGAATGCCCACTCATATCACACCCTGTCTAAACAAAACATAGAAACATACAAATCAAACTATGGTCAGGGTGTGACAAACATACTTCTGACCTACATTGTAAAGCAGCAACAACCAACATACGATATGATATATAGGACCACAGGCTTTAATTAGGTAAGGGGAAGTACAATAACCAAAATCTATTACCCAGCCTTACAGCAGGTTGGCATTTGTTGGGATGACTCATGTATTGGTGAGCTCTGCCAGGGAGTCACCACCTGGGACCACCACAAAGTAATAAAATCTGATTTTAAAAATAACCCTGACCTTAACAACACTGCTAACCTTATACCTTACCCTAACCACACTGCTAACCTTATGCCTTAAACCTTATGCCTAACCTTAAATTAAAATTAAGATTTCATAAATATATATATATATATAGAATAATTGTGTACTTTGCAGCTGGTCCTTCTAGTGGAAATCACTCAGATCTGCCTCCAGGGCAAGATTCCTCCCAATAAACGTCAAACTGAAGCCTAACCATTGGTGCTAAACACTGAGTGTTCCCTCAAATCGACGGTTAAAGGGATTGTGTGCACAAGTGCGTGTGTGTGTGTGCCTGCATGCATGTGTGTGAATGTGTGTGTGTGTGTGTCAACCAGAAGTGGGGACAGGATGTTGGGTGTAGGATGTTCCAAGTGTATCCGGTGTCCTTTGCAGCAGACACCTACCTGTCCGTCTCACCCACCAGAGTTCCTGTATGTGCCTTTGAAACCAGAGCGGTTTCAAGGCACACAGAGAGTGCTGATGCTGCTGTACTGTATGTGGAACAAGAAGAAGAGGTGAGATGTTCCCCACTCGGTGATGTCTCTGACTGTTTATGTACATAATGTATAAATGCATGCACAGCTCAGAGCAGCAAAGAGGCTTAACACATGCACGCCCACACAGCAGTCAGCTGTGTACACAAAAAGACAGCAGAAAAATATTCTGTGAATGTGCCACTTGGTTTCTTTACTGTAACAAGGGCCTTTCATCCTGAAGTAAATGGAAACACACCACAGAACATCACTGCTGCTGTTGTATTGCTCCAATGACAACCGTGCAGACAATCGTACAGCCCAAAGACAACCGTACTGTGATGTCATCAGACTTCCTATTCTCAGACCCAAGTAAGTCTCAGAATCAGCCAGTTGAAGAGTTAGCTGTTCTAAAATATGTTTCTGGGGACAGCAGCAGCTCTGTGTATCCCTCGTCTCCCTCATCTCTTTCCCTGCTCTGTCTCCTGGTGCAACACCATTCTGGTTCTAGATCTGTTTACGTTGTCTTGACAACTCCTAGTCTTTGGCTATTTTGCATGTCAATGTCCGCATCAGAGTTGGCAAGACAGCACAAACAGATCTGGGACCAGGTTGGTGCAAAACAATGGTGCTACCCATACTCAACCGGGGTTAAAGTGTGTTTACACAGCAGCCATGAACATGTAAACTGGTGAAATCACAACGACAGCTGAAGCTTTGTTTCCTATGATGCAGGACCAGAAACCAAATTCCACCTGGACCACTCAGGCCCATGCCCAGAGCATTTTTACCCCTCATAGCACAGTCTGATTTGGTCTCCCATGTTCGGTTAGTCTGCGAAGGTTACATTACATTACGGGAAGGGCCAGACTAAGTGGGTTTAAATAGTCCTCCACACTACTTCCTCTGGGAACCTGTTAATGACATAAACCGGTCAAAAGAAACTACTGGAAAACAACAAGCTAGACTGTTATGAGGTTCATTAAACCCTCTTGCAACATGTTGTTGATTCTGTAGCTACTCTAAAGGTCACAGTGATTCAGTATAACTCACTACTACTTGTTGTATATTGTACTGTATGTCACTTAATATTTCTTGAACGTTATTAACTAGGTTTGGCAGCAAACCTCGGGGTAAGCTGAAGGGGCTGGGCAGAGGAGGATGTTGAATGGGTCTGAGGCTTGGGCTAACTAAAATGAAAATGTTAAGAAGATAATGTCCCAAATTATACCAACAAGCCTAGATAATTTCCTGTAGTGGTGCTTAAACTGAGCTATTTTGGACCTGGCTCTGTTTATTTTCATAGGAGAGTAGGAGGGGATGAAGATGAGGGGGGAGGGAGGGAGGGAGGAAGAGGAGAGGAGGAGGGGGGAGGTGGAGAGGAGGAAGAGAAGAGGAGGGGGGAGGTAGAGGAGAGAGGGCTGTGTGTGGACATATAATCCTCTATGAAAAGTGATTTATTTATAAAGTCCAGTACAGAACTTCCCATCCCTACTCTCCTCTCCCCTTACTCCCATGTCCTTCCTGCTCCCCTTCTGCCCTCTCCTCCATTCTCCCCCTGCTCCCTGCCCTGCTTCCAGCTCCTTTCCCTTCACAGCTCCCCTCCTTGTTCCCCTTCCTCCTCCTCCCTCCCTAACCCCCCCCCCAATAATCTGCTTCCAACCTCCCTACTACCCACTCCCAACTACTCCCTCTCTCCCCTCCTCCTCCTTCCCCTCTCTCCCCCCTCCTCCTTCCCCCTCATCCTCCTCCTCCTCCTTTCGTCTCTCCCCTCCTGAGAGCTATCCCAGCCCGCACTTCCAGAACTTGTTGGTTGATGTTTACAGGACTGGATTGGCCTTCTCCCATGGTGCAGGTTGCCTGCGGTAATATCTTATTTATACACGGCCCGATATGAGAGAATAGAGAGGTTTATTTTGGTCTATTCCCCATAGATGGATCTGATTTCTCCCCGACCCGAGTCGTTTCCTACATACGTGCTGCACTTCAGGTTGGAGAGCGTGCTGGACCCGTCGCCTGGCTACGCTCGGGCAGAGTTTGTTGTTAATCAACATAGTTAAAAGGGCGGAGTGAATGAGTGGTCTCAGCCTTAACTCATAGAGTTAGATTTAGATTCAGGACAATGGAGTGACTTCAGTCACTTTACAGGAAGTTGAGTATTAGACTCATAAAAACAAGCACTGTTAGTCTTCAGTTATTACGTTTGTCTCTTATCTGGTGGTGGTGTGTTATTGGGTAATATAATCACTCTAGTAAAGTTTTTCAGAGGACTATCAATCTGGAATGAATGGATTGGGATATGTACATAATGAGATTGTTTACAATATGGTTGTTGTTATTGACTGGATGTTGTACACATTGTTTTTGGGTTGTTTTCTATTCTGAAACATGAGAAAAATCATATCATATGAGAAAAATCCCCAATTAAGTTTAGTCTTTTATCAAATGAATATAATGAACATTTAGACAAGCAAAAATAAGTTATGAGTCTTAACATAAACTTTTATTTTACACAGCCTGACTAAACATGTTAAATGATGGAGATAATAGATTTACATTTCTAACACAACACATGGCATATTAGAAGTTTTACTGTCACATCTGTCTTTTATAACCTCTCTTGTCATCATACATTTTTATTTTACTTTATTAGGCAAGTCAGTTAAGAACAAATCTTCTTTTCAATGACATCCTAGAAACAGCGGTTTAACTGCCTTGTTCAGGGGCAGAACGACAGATTGTTTACCTTGTCGGCTCGGGCATTCAATCTTGCAACCTTTCGGTTACTAGTCCAATGCTCTAACCACTAGGCTACCGCCCCATGTCAGTCTAGTGCTGACTCACAACCTTCAGGATGATGTCAGGGAGGATGAGGTGTAGGATATATGATGTCAGGGAGGATGAGGTGTAGGATATATGATGTCAGGGAGGATGAGGTGTAGGATATATGATGTCAGGTAGGGTGAGGTGTAGGATGTATGATGTCAGGTAGGGTGAGGTGTAGGATATATGATGTCAGGGAGGATGAGGTGTAGGATATATGATGTCAGGGAGGATGAGGTGTAGGATATATGATGTCAGGGAGGATTTTTTTTATTTTATTTGACCTTTATTTAACCAGGTAGGCTAGTTGAGAACAAGTTCTCATTTACAACTGCGACTTGGCCAAGATAAAGCATAGCAGTGTGAACAGACAACACAGAGTTACACATGGAGTAAACAATTAACAAGTCAATAACACAGTAGTAAAAAAGGGGAGTCTATATACAATGTGTGCAAAAGGCATGAGGAGGTAGGCGAATAATTACAATATTGCAGATTAACACTGGATTGATAAATGATCATGTACAGGTAGAGATATTGGTGTGCAAAAGAGCAGAAAAGTAAATAAATAAAAACTGTGGGGATGAGGTAGGTGAAAATGGGTGGGCTATTTACCAATAGATTATGTACAGCTGCAGCGATCGGTTAGCTGCTCAGATAGCTGATGTTTGAAGTTGGTGAGGGAGATAAAGGTCTCCAACTTCAGCGATTTTTGCAATTCGTTCCAGTCACAGGCAGCAGAGTACTGGAACGAAAGGCGGCCGAATGAGGTGTTGGCTTTAGGGATGATCACTGAGATACACCTGCTGGAGCGCGTGCTACGGATGGGTGTTGCCATCGTGACCAGTGAACTGAGATAAGGCGGAGCTTTACCTAGCATGGCCTTGTAGACGACGTGGAGCCAGTGGGTCTTGCGACGAATATGTAGCGAGGGCCAGCCGACTAGAGCATACAAGTCGCAGTGGTGGGTAGTATAAGGTGCTTTAGTGACAAAACGGATGGCACTGTGATAAACTGCATCCAGTTTGCTGAGAAGAGTGTTGGAAGCAATTTTGTAGATGACATCGCCGAAGTCGAGGATCGGTAGGATAGTCAGTTTTACTAGGGTAAGCTTGGCAGCGTGAGTGAAGGAGGCTTTGTTACGGAATAGAAAGCCGACTCTTGATTTGATTTTCGATTGGAGATGTTTGATATGGGTCTGGAAGGAGAGTTTGCAGTCTAGCCAGACACCTAGGTACTTATAGGTGTCCACATATTCAAGGTCGGAACCATCCAGTGTGGTGATGGTAGTCGGGCATGCGGGTGCAGGCAGCGATCGGTTGAAAAGCATGCATTTGGTTTTACTAGCGTTTAAGAGCAGTTGGAGGCCACGGAAGGAGTGTTGTATGGCATCGAAGCTCGTTTGGAGGTTAGATAGCACAGTGTCCAATGACGGGCCGAAAGTATTTAGAATGGTGTCTTCTGCGTAGAGGTGGATCAGGGAATCGCCCGCAGCAAGAGCAACATCATTGATATATACAGAGAAAAGAGTCGGCCCGAGAATTGAACCCTGTGGCACCCCCATAGAGACTGCCAGAGGACTGGACAGCATGGCCTCCGATTTGACACACTGAACTCTGTCTGCAAAGTAATTGGTGAACCAGGCAAGGCAGTCATCCGAAAAACCGAGGCTACTGAGTCTGCCGATAAGAATATGGTGATTGACAGAGTCGAAAGCCTTGGCAAGGTCGATGAAGACGGCTGCACAGTACTGTCTTTTATCGATGGCGGTTATGATGTCGTTTAGTACCTTGAGTGTGGCTGAGGTGCACCCGTGACCGGCTCGGAAACCAGATTGCATAGCGGAGAAGGTACGGTGGGATTCGAGATGGTCAGTGACCTGTTTGTTGACTTGGCTTTCGAAGACCTTAGATAGGCAAGGCAGAATGGATATAGGTCTGTAACAGTTTGGGTCCAGGGTGTCACCCCCTTTGAAAAGGGGGATGACTGCGGCAGCTTTCCAATCCTTGGGGATCTCAGACGATATGTAAGAGAGGTTGAACAGGCTGGTAATAGGGGTTGCGACAATGGTGGCGGATAGTTTCAGAAATAGAGGGTCCAGATTGTCAAGCCCAGCTGATTTATACGGGTCCAGGTTTTGCAGCTCTTTCAGAACATCTGCTATCTGGATTTGGGTAAAGGAGAACCTGGAGAGGCTTGGGCGAGGAGCTGCGGGGGGGCCGGAGCTGTTGGTCGAGGTTGGAGTAGCCAGGCGGAAGGCATGGCCAGCCGTTGAGAAATGCTTGTTGAAGTTTTCAATAATCATGGATTTGTCGGTGGTGACCGTGTTCCCTAGCCTCAGTACAGTGGGCAGCTGGGAGGAGGTGCTCTTGTTCTCCATGGACTTCACAGTGTCCCATAACTTTTTGGAGTTGGAGCTACAGGATGCAAACTTCTGCCTGAAGAAGCTGGCCTTAGCTTTCCTGACTGACTGCGTGTATTGGTTCCTGACTTCCCTGAACAGTTGCATATCGCTGGGACTGTTCGATGCTATTGCAGTCCGCCACAGGATGTTTTTGTGCTGGTCGAGGGCAGTCAGGTCTGGAGTGAACCAAGGGCTGTATCTGTTCTTAGTTCTGCATTTTTTGAACGGAGCATGCTTACTAAAATGGTGAGGAAGTTACTCTTAAAGAATGACCAGGCATCCTCAACTGACGGGATGAGGTCAATGTCCTTCCAGGGTACCCGGGCCAGGTCGATTAGAAAGGCCTGCTCACAGAAGTGTTTTAGGGAGCGTTTGACAGTGATGAGGGGTGGTCGTTTGACTGCGGCACCGTAGCGGATACAGGCAATGAGGCAGTGGTCGCTGAGATCCTGATTGAAGACAGCGGAGGTGTATTTGGAGGGCCAGTTGGTCAGGATGACGTCTATGAAGGTGCCCTTGCTTACAGAGTTAGGGTTGTACCTGGTGGGTTCCTTGATGATTTGTGTGAGATTGAGGGCATCTAGCTTAGATTGTAGGACTGCCGGGGTGTTAAGCATATCCCAGTTTAGGTCACCTAACAGAACAAACTCTGAAGCTAGATGGGGGCAATCAATTCACAAATGGTGTCCAGGGCACAGCTGGGAGCTGAGGGGGGTCGGTAGCAGGCGGCAACAGTGAGCGACTTATTTCTGGAGAGAGTAATTTTCAGAATTAGTAGTTCGAACTGTTTGGGTATGGACCTGTATGACATTACTTTGCAGGCTATCTCTGCAGTAGACTGCAACTCCTCCCCCTTTGGCAGTTCTATCTTGACGGAAGATGTTATAGTTGGGTATGGAAATCTCTGAATTTTTGGTGGCCTTCCTGAGCCAGGATTCAGACACGGCAAGGACATCAGGGTTAGCAGAGTGTGCTAAAGCAGTGAGTATAACAAACTTAGGGAGAAGGCTTCTGATGTTGACATGCATGAAACCAAGGCTTTTTCGATCACAGAAGTCAACAAATGAGGGTGCCTGGGGACATGCAGGGCCTGGGTTTACCTCCACATCACCCGCGGAACAGAGAAGGAGTAGTATGAGGGTGCGGCTAAAGGCTATCAAAACTGGTCGCCTAGAGCGCTGGGGACAGAGAATAAGAGGAGCAGGTATCTGGGCATGGTAGAATATATTCAGGGCATAATGCGCAGACAGGGGTATGGTGGGGTGCGGGTACGGCGGAGGTAAGCCCAGGCACTGGGTGATGATGAGAGAGGTTTTATCTCTAGACATGCTGGTTGTAATGGGTGAGGTCAGCGCATATATGGGAGGTGGGACAAAGGAGGTATCAGGGGTATGAGGAGTGGGACAAGGGGCTCCATTGTGAACTAAAACAATGATAACTAACCTGAGCAACAGTATACAAGGCATATTGACAATTGAGAGAGACATACAGCGAGGCATACAGTAATCACAGGTGTTGAACTGGGAAAGCTAGCTAAAACAGTGGGTGAAACAACAGCTAATCAGCTAGCATAACAACAGCAGGTAAAATGGCATTGACTAGGCAATGAGGCCGACAGATAAAACAAACAAGCAGAATGGAGTACCGTGATTAATGGACAGTCCAGCGTGCATCAGCTATGTAGCCAAGTGATCAGAGTCCATGGGGCAGGGGGGCTGGACTGGCGAGTGTTATCCAGGTTAAAAAACTAACAATGACTAAATAGCTTGTAGCTAGTTAGCTGGTTAGCTTCTGGAGGTTCTTGAGTGTGTTCTAAAAATTTAAAATAATAGCGATTCCGTATCACATTGGTTGAGGCAGGTTTCCGGAAGGTATATAAAAAAAAATTAAATCGGGAAGAGATAGAAAGTACATATGGGCCACTGCGTGTTTGGGACGCGGCAATGCAGACGGTTAGCAGGCCTGTGCTAACAAGCTAACAGATTAGCAGGCCTGTGCTAGCAGATTAGCAGGCTGGGGTAAACAAGGTAGTAGTTAGCGGACCTGGGCTAAACAAGCTAGCAGTTAGCATGCCGAATTAGCAAGCAAGGAGATAGCGAGGGCTAGAGAGTTCGCCTTTGGAGGGCGTCGCGATGGGGTGAGTCTGTTTATTCCTCTTCATGCACTGACATCGATAGACCGGTCGTGGGTCCGGGTATTGTAGCCCAGGAGTATGCAATGAGCACAGGAGCTCTGGCCGGGCTAGCTTCAAGCTACGTGGGTGGAAACGCTGGCCAGGAGTAATCAACCAGGGTTGCGGTTTAGCTTGATAGCTAGTTGTGAAGATCCAGCTGAAAGATGTTCCGTTTGCGGTGGGAATCCGGGGTTAAAAAAAATAAATAGGTCCGTTATGCTCTGGTTAGCGTCGCGTTGTTCGAACTGGCGAGAGCTTTCCGAGCTAAGGGTTAGCTGATGACCGGTTAGCTGAAGACCGCTAGCATAGCAGGTGGTTAGCTGGCTAGCTTCAGTTGAGGGGTTCCGGTTCCGAAGAAAATATAAATACTTTAGGAAAAGTAGCTACATTGGGTGAGGCGGGTTGCAGGAGAGTATTTGGAAGCGAGCAAAAATGTTTTTAAAGATATGCGAAGAAAAATATCTAAAACGAAAAAGAGACGATATTTACAGAGAGACGATACAACAGGACGACTTACTGCTACGCCATCTTGAAACAATGTGTAGGCAATGTGTAGGCATGAGGTGTAGGCATTCACACTGATTGTTCTATGCTCTCTCTCTCTCTCTCTCTCTCTCTCTATCTCTCTATATCTCTCTCTCTCTCTTTCTCTCTCTCTCTCTCTCTCTTTCTCTCTCTCTCCCTCCCCCTCTCTCCTTGTCTCTGTTTCTCTCTCTCTCGCTCTCTGTTTCTCTCTCTCTCTCTCTCTCTCAATTCAATTCAATTCAAGTGCTTTATTGGCATGGGAAACATGTGTTAACATTGCCAAAGCAAGTGAGGTAGATAATATATAAAGTGAAATAAACAATAAAAATTAACAGTAAACATTACACATACAGAAGTTTCAAAACAATGAAGACATTACAAATGTCATATTATATATATATACAGTGTTTTAACAATGTACAAATGGTTAAAGGACACAATATTAAATAAATAAGCACAAATATGTGTTGTATTTACAATGATGTGTGTTCTTCACTGGTTGCCCTTTTCTCGTGGCAACATGTCACACATCTTGCTGCTGTTATGGCACACTGTGGAATTTCACCCAGTAGATATGGGAGTTTATCAAAATTGGATTTGTTTTCAAATTCTTTGTGGATCTGTGTAATCTGAGGGAAATATGTCTCTCTAATATGGTCATACATTGGGCAGGAGGTTAGGAAGTGCAGCTCAGTTTCCACCTCATTTTGTGGGCAGTGAGCACATAGCCTGTCTTCACTTGAGAGCCATGTCTGCCTACGGCGGCCTTTCTCAATAGCAAGGCTATGCTCACTGAGTCTGTACATAGTCAAAGCTTTCCTTAATTTTGGGTCAGTCACAGTGGTCAGGTATTCTGCCGCTGTGTACTCTCTGTGTAGGGCCAAATAGCATTCTAGTTTGCTCTGTTTTTTTGTTAATTCTTTCCAATGTGTCAAGTAATTATCTTTTTTGTTTTCTCATGATTTGGTTGGGTCTAATTGTGCTGCTGGCCTGGGGCTCTGTAGGGTGTGTTTGTGTTTGTGAACAGAGCCCCAGGACCAGCTTGCTTAGGGGACTCTTCTCCCGGTTCATCTCTCTGTAGGTGATGGCTTTGATATGGAAGGTTTGGGAATCACTTCCTTTTAGGTGGTTATAGAATTTAACGTCTCTTTTCTGGATTTTGATAATTAGTGGGTATCGGCCTAATTCTGCTCTGCATGCATTATTTGGTGTTCTACGTTGTACACGGAGGATATTTCTGCAGAATTCTGTGTGCAGAGTCTCAATTTGGTGTTTGTCTCATTTTGTGAAGTCTTGGTTGGTGAGCGGACCCCAGACCTCACAACCATAAAGGGCAATGGGCTCTATGACTGATTCAAGTATTTTTAGCCAAATCCTAATTGGTATGTTGAAATTTATGTTCCTTTTGATGGCATAGAATGCCATTCTTGCCTTGTCTCTCAGATCGTTCACAGCTTTGTGGAAGTTACCTGTGGCGCTTATGTTTAGGCCAAGGTATGTATAGTTTTTTGTGTGCTCTAGGGCAACAGTGTCTAGATGGAATTTGTATTTGTGGTCCTGGTGACTGGACCTTTTTTGGAACACCATTATTTTGGTCTTACTGAGATTTACTGTCAGGGCCCAGGGCTGGCAGAATCTGTGCATAAGATCTAGGTGCTGCTGTAGGCCCTCCTTGGTTGGTGACAGAAGCACCAGATCATCAGCAAACAGCAGACATTTGACTTTGGATTCTAGTAGGGTGAGGCCGGGTGCTGCAGACTTTTCTAGTGCCTGCTCCAATTCGTTGATATATATATTGAAGAGGGTAGGGCTTAAGCTGCATCCCTGTCTCACCCCACGACCATGTTTGAAGAAATGTGTGTGTTTTAACCGCACAATTTTAACCGCACACTTGTTGTTTGTGTAGATGGATTTTATAATGTCGTATGTTTTACCCCCAACACCACTTTCCATCAGTTTGTATAGCAGACCCTCGTGCCAAATTGAGTCGAAGGCTTTTTTGAAATCAAAAAAGCATGAGAAGACTTTGCCTTTGTTTTGGTTTGTTTGGTTGTCAATTAGGGTGTACAGGGTGAAAACATGGACTGTTGTACGGTAATTTGGTAAAAAGCCAATTTGACATTTGCTCAGTATATTGTTTTCATTGAGGAAATGTACGAGTCTGCTGTTAATGATAATGCAGAGGATATTCCCAAGGTTACTGTTGACGCATATTCCACTGTAGTTATTGGGGTCAAATTTGTCTCCACTTTTGTAGATTGGGGTGATCAGTCCTTGGTTCCAAATATCGGGGAAGATGCCAGAGCTAAGGATGATGTTAAAGAGTTTTAGTATAGCCAATTGGAATTTGTTGTCTGTATATTTGATAATTTCATTGAGGATACCATCAACACCACAGGCCTTTTTGGGTTGGAGGGTTTTTATTTTGTCCTGTAACTCATTCAATGTAATTGGAGAATCCAGTGGGTTCTGGTAGTCTTTAATAGTTGATTCTAAGACCTGTATTTGATCATGTATATATTTCTGTTTTTTATTCTTTGTTATAGAGCCAAAAAGATTGGAGAAGTGGTTTACCCCTACATCTCCATTTTGGATAGATAATTCTTTGTGTTGTTGTTTGTTTAGTGTTTTCCAATTTTCCCAGAAGTGGTTAGAGTCTATGGATTCTTCAATTACATTGAGCTGATTTCTGACATGCTGTTCCTTCTTTTTCAAAGTGTATTTCTGTATTGTTTTAGTGATTCACCATAGTGAAGGTCTCTATGTTTTTGGTTTGACAGGTTTCTCAATTTCTTTCTTAGATTTTTTGCATTCTTCATCAAACCATTTGTCATTGTTGTTAAATTTCTTCAGTTTTCTATTTGAGATTTTTAGATTTGATAGGGAAGCTCTCTCTTTCCCTCACTCTCTCAATCTCACTCTCTGAGGTTGTGTGTGTGTGATTGTGTGTGTGCTTGAGTCCGTGCGTGTGCATTTGTGTATGTACACACTCTTGGAAAGTTGGGAAGAGGGACTAGATGGTATCCTCCCCATCATCAACATCTGGAGCAGAGCATCAACATATGGAGCAAAGCAGCAACATAAGGAGCAGAGCATCAACATCTGGACCAGATCAACAACATCTGGACTAGAGCAGAGCATCAAAATCTGTACCAGAGCATCAACATCTGTACCAGAGCATCAACATCTGGAGCGGAGCATCAACATCTGTACCAGAGCATCAACATCTGGAGCGGAGCATCAACATCTGTACCAGAGCATCAACATCTGGAGCGGAGCATCAACATCTGTACCAGAGCATCAACATCTGTACCAGAGCATCAACATCTGGAGCGGAGCATCAACATCTGGACCGGAGCATCAACATCTGGAGCAGAGCATCAACATCTGGAGCAGAGCATCAACATCTGGACCGGAGCATCAACATCTGGAGCAGAGCATCAACATCTGGAGCAGAGCATCAACATCTGGAGCAGAGCATCAACATCTGGACCAGAGCATCAACATCTGGACCAGAGCATCAACATCTGGAGCAGAGCATCAACATCTGGATCAGAGCAGAGCATCAACATCTGGACCGGAGCAGAGCATCAACATCTAGACCAGAGCATCAACATCTAGACCAGAGCAGAGCATCAACATCTGGAGCAGAGCATCAACATCTGGAGCAGAGCATTAACATCTGGAGCGGACTCTCTGATCCAATGATTTACGAGTCCTGAATGCCTCTCTGTTCTGATTCTCCCATGGCCTGCCATCTCTGGCATCTTTGGCCTGCCATCTCTGTTCTGATTCTCTCATGGCCTGCCATATCTGTTCTGATTCTCCCCTGGCCTGCCATATCTGTGCTGATTCTCTCCTGGCCTGCCATCTCTGTTCTGATTCTCCCCTGGCCTGCCATATCTGTTCTGATTCTCCCCTGGCATGCCATCTCTGTTCTGATTCTCTCCTGGCCTGCCATCTCTGTTCTGATTCTCCCCTGGCCTATCATCTCTGTTCTGATTCTCCCCTGGCCTACCATCTCTGTTCTGATTCACTTCTGGCCTACCATCTCTGTTCTGATTCTCCTCTGGCCTACCATCTCTGTTCTGATTCTCCCCTGGCCTATCATCTCTGTACTGATTCTCCCCTGGCCTACCATCTCTGTTCTGATTCTCCCCTGGCCTATCATCTCTGTTCTGATTCTCCCCTGGCCTTCACTATGAAATGTAACCACCGGAGTAGAAATTCAATGACATGTTCTATTTGTCCTGTGACATGTTAACAGACTAAACTGACAGTGACACCATAAACTAACACCATACACTGCTAATCCAAACCCACCACACACTGCTAGTCCTAACACACCATACACTGCTAGTCATAACACACCATACACTGCTAATCCAAACCCACCACAAACTGCTAGTCCTAACACCATACACTGCTAGTCATAACA